>NC_057794.1:242265829-242459150 GCF_018294505.1 Triticum aestivum
CCAACGGTTCTACTTGGCACAAACACTAATTAAACACAAAAAACACAACCAAAACAGAGTCTAAATAAATTATTATTGAATAACATCAAGGAAAAATATTGGGTTGTCTCCCAACAAGCGCTTTTCTTTAAAGCCTTATAGCTAGGCATAAGATTTCAACGATGCTCACATGAAAGACAAGAATTGAAGCACAAAGAGAGCATCATAAAACACGTGACAAACACATCTAAGTCTAACATACTTCCTATGCATAGGCATCTTATAGGAAAACAAATTATCAAGGCAAGCAAAAACTAGCATATGCAAGGAAGCGGAAAGAAACAATAGCAATCTCAACATAACGAGAGGTAATTTAGTAACATGAAAATTTCTACGATCATATTTTCCTCTCTCATAATAATTAGATGTAAGATCATAATCAAATTCAACAAAATTACTATCACATAAAATATTTTCAACACGGTCCACATGCATGCAAAGTTGACACTCTTCCAAAATAGTGGGATTAACATTAACTAAAGTCATGACCTCTCCAAACCCACTTTTATCAAAAACTTCATAAGATTGAACATTCTCCAAATATGTGGGATCTAAAGTTGACACTTTTCCAAGCCCACTTTCAATAATATTGCAAACACCATTATCAATCTCATATTCATCATGGGGCTTAAATAAATTTTCAAGATCAAAAGAAGTATCACTCCAATCATGATCATTGCAACAAATAGTAGACATGCTAAAACTAGCATCCCCAAGCTTAGGGTTTTGCATATTATTAACACAATTGACATTAATTGAATTTATAATAACATCATTGCAATCATGCTTTTCATCGAAGGAACTATCAAGTATGGGTGCAATAGCAACGATCTCATGTTTAACATAAGGAACTATAACAAATTCATCTTCATAAATATTGGCATCATGGCCACAAGAATAGCAAGCATCATGTTCATCAAGGGATATTCCAATCACGTCATCGGAATCATAATTATCTATAGATTCATGCATATCATTATTTTCTTTCAAAGCAACGGTCGTTCTTTCAATAAATTCTTTGACATAGACATTATGAGCATAGTTTTCATAGCAATATTTAAGTATGTCAAAATTTTCAAATTCGTAGAGAGTAATATCATACTTTTTGTAGCGACCAGACCTCAAACAGTCTGATCTCTGTGCTTCAGTGTCATCCCTGGATCAGTAATGCTGACACGCACAGTACTTGAAGGATTTATAACAGAGTAGCAATCACACACTTATTACAACGAGTGTCTCAAAATAGAACTTATTACAAATAATATGGCTTAAGGCCATCTAATAACGATAACAACGGAAGGCTTGGAAGAAAAGTGAGTCCATCAACTTCAACGGCATCACTGAGTATAGAACCACGACCTAAGGCTCCTTACTCGTTGTCTGAAAAGTCTGCAACATGAACGTTGCAGCCCTAAAATGGGTCAGCACATGGAATATGCTGGCAAAGTAACACATAGAGGGTAATGAACAGAAATAGGCTATACTACATGCATATATGGTTGGTGGAAAGCTCTATGCGTAAAGCCAGTTTTTCCCTACTGCAAGGAATACATTTTATTTAACTATCATGGTAGTTGTTAAACATTGAGAGCGTAGACACCCTCTCAATCCCAATTAAACATCATCATTAAAACCCAACAAAAATAATTAAAGTCACATGATGAGATTCACATGATAATCCAAGTACTAGATACTCAAGACGTCCATAACCGGGGACACAGCTAATCATGATTAGTTTATACACTCTGTAGAGGTTTGCACACTTTTCCCTACAAGACTTGATCTCCTCCGTTGGGATTCTCGCACTACATGGTGTTTGAGAAACGGATGACCGAGACATAGTCTTTCAGAAGCGCTAGCACCTTACGATCGAGTAGACCGTTACACCTACTTTCCCCTACATCTGCTAGTCTACCACTGTAAGAGTTCACACAACTTAATCAACTATGCTAGAGCCCATAGTAGCTTGTGGCTGCACACGGAAGTTTCTAGTATGAATAATCTCATGATCCCTTTGAGCATGGGTGGCGGTCCATAAAAGAAAAACAGGCAATCGATGGAATACCCAGGTGCCTCAATCCACCCGGATGTGTGTTAAAGTTGCCACCTTAAATAAACCATTAATTAACAATCTCACATCTGTCCTGGATACACTCTCCCAATCCACGTCTACTAGCATAGCATGGCAATATAAGCAAACGTAGAAGTAACTCCCAAGGGTTTGATAATAAAACAGGTAATAGGTACTACCACATCTACTTCCCAACCCACAATTTAATTAGATCCTAATCATGCAATGTTTGAGGATTGATCTAATGCGATAAAACTGGGTGGTAAGAGGTATGATCAAAGTGTTACTTTCCCTACTGATGATCCGGGAAACCTAGAGATTCGAAGTAGCAAGAGGCGCACTCTGGGTACTCTATCACAAACAAACAAGCATACAATAAGTACTCATATAATGCACAGGTAAAACTCAAATAAAAGATCTAACCAGAAAGTTCAACTTAAGAACTCCAGTTTGCGAAAAGAAACAAATCAAACGCAGCAAATAAAATCAAACAGCGAGAGAAAACAAGCTTCGACAACTAATCTGGATGTAAGTCAAATTTTACAGAAGCAAAAACTTGTTTGAGTTGGTTAAACGGAAAGAGGGTTTCGAGACGAAACTCTAGGCGCTTGAATCGCCAGATTCCGATAAACGAGCGAAAAGATAAACTAAAACGAAAATCAAATCAGAAATCACAATTAGAAATAATCACGGAAAATCCGAGAAAAAGAAAAATTGACAACCATATTAATGAACGAACGTTCATTAACTGAAACTAAACGGTGAAATCGTCCGTTAAAATGAACGAACGAGCAAACACTCGCTAAATAAAAGAACCGATAAAAAAATCTAAAAAATAAAACCTAGGGTTTTCAACAAAACTAAATCGGTTTTCTTCAGAAAACCGGCGGCGGACGGCGGCTACCTCGTCGGACTCCGGCGGCACTCGGGGCTCCGGCGGGGTGGGGTGGCGTCGGCGGCGGGCAGCGCGACAAGCGGCAGCGGCGTGCGGCGGCTGTGGAAGGCGGGGCGAGGCGAGCTGGCGGGGTGGGGTGGCGGCGACGAGTATTTATGGGTGGGGGCGAGGTGGCTTGGGGAAGGGGCCGTATCGGGAGGTGTGCTCCTCCCGGACTCGGGCGGCGGCTGTGGCTTCGCTCGGGACTCCGGTCCCGAGCCGGTGCGGGAGACGGCGGCGAGCGGGCTTGGCCCGGCTCGGCTGGGCCTTCGGCCTAGTCTGGCGCGCGAATAGTTTAAAAAAACAATTCCGCTGAAACTAAGAAAAAATCTAGAAAATAAAATAAAATTCTAAAAATGCCAAAATAAATTTTCACCGTCTAAATAAAATATTTAGAATGAGATGAACATTTTCTTGGCCCTAAAATGCTATTTTGAAAAACGTGCATTTTTTCCTAAATTCAAATAAACTAGCCAAAAACTCCAAAATAAAAATCTTATTTGATTTTTTATTAAATCCTCAATATTTTTTTATTTTGGGAAAGTCATTTTATTCCCTCTCTCATATTTCTATAATGGAAATAATTGAAGATAAAATAAATAAAATCAAATGATCCTATTTTCAAAATTTGAGAAAAACTCAAACATGAAAATAACGAAATCCCCAACTCTCTCCGTGGGTCCTTGAGTTGCGTAGAATTTCTGGATCAGGCCAAAAGCATATAAAAAATATGATATGCAGTGATGATCTAATGTATAACATTCCAAATTGAAAATTTGGGATGTTACAAACCTACCCCCCTTAAGATGAATCTCGCCCTCGAGATTCGGGTTGCCTAGAAAATAGGTGAGGGTGGTCCTTCAGCAGATCTTCCTCTCGCTCCCAGGTGGCTCATCCTCGGTGTGGTGGCTCCACTGAACTTCGCAAAACTTGATAACCTTACTGCGGGTGAGTCGGCTGGCATATTCGAGAATCTTAACTGGCTTCTCCTCATAGGTCAAATCACTATCTAACTGAATCGCTTCCAGCGGCACTGTATCTCTCAACGGTATATCCGCCATTTTTGCATGGCACTTCTTCAACTGGGAAACATGGAACACGTCGTGAACTCCCGACAATCCCCTAGGTAATTCTAACTTATAAGCAACTTCACCCATGCGTTCCAAAACTTTGTATGGTCCCACAAAACGTGGCGCTAACTTTCCCTTAACTCCAAAGCGCTTAATTCCTCCAAGTGGGAATACACAAAGATAAACTCTATCTCCGGCTTCTTAAACTATCTCCTTGCGTTTAGAATCTGCATAGCTCTTCTGCCTGGACTGGGCTACCTTGAGCCTATCGCGAATCAACTTCACCTTCTGTTCAGACTCCTTAATCAAATCTGGTCCAAATAACTGGCATTCTCCAACTTCATCCCATGACAATGGTGTTTTGCACCTTCTTCCGTACAAGGCTTCAAAAGGGGTCATCTTCAAACTGGATTGATAACTATTGTTGTAAGAGAACTCCGCATATGGCAAGTTGTCATCCCAACTAGATCTATAATCTAACGCACAAGCTCTCAGCATATCCTCCAAAATCTGATTGACTCTCTCGGCCTGTCCATCGGTCTACGGATGAAAAGTTATACTGAACTCTAGTCTGGTACCCAAAGTTTCGTGCACCTAATTCCAGAACTTTGAGGTGAACTGGGTTCCTCTGTCTGATACAATGCTTCTTGGAATTCCATGCAGACATACGATCCTGGTCATGTATATCTTTGCCAACTTAGGACTGGTGTAAGTGGTCTTCACTGGGATGAAATGAGCTACCTTCGTCAAACGATCGACTACAACCCATATCGAGTCATAGCCTAAACGGGTCCTGGGTAATCCCGTGATAAAATCCATGCCTAGCTTATCCCGCTTCCATTCGGGTATCGACAATGGCTGTAGCAATCCTGCTGGTTTCTGATGCTCTGCCTTTACTCTCTGACATACATCACAAACTGCTACATACTCTGCCATATACTTCTTCATTCCGTTCCACCAGAAAGTGTCTTTCAAATCCAAATACATCTTGGTATTTCCTCGGTGAATCGAGTATGGCAAATCATGGGCCTCTTGCAGAATTAACTTCCTGATCTCCGGGTCATTAGGAACATAAACGCGGTCCTCAAACCATAAGGTATCGTGTTCATCCTCATGAAATCATTTAACTTTTCCTTTCCCCATCTTCTCCTTTATGGTGGAAATCTCCTTGTCGGTCTTCTGGGCGTTTCTGATCTTATCCATCAGAGTAGACTGAATCTCCAATGCTGCTACATAGCCTCTCGGAACTATCTCCAAACATAGCTCACGAAGATCCTCGGCTAACTCCTTTGGTAACTCCCCGGTCATTAGTGTGTTGATCTGGCTCTTGCGGCTCAATGCGTCAGCTACTACGTTAGCCTTCCCGGGATGATAATGCAATCTCATATCATAATCCTTGATGATCTCCAACCATCTCCTTTGCCTGAGATTCAACTCCTTCTGCGTGAAGATGTACTTCAAACTCTTGTGATCTGTGTACACTTCACAATGGTTTCCGATGAGAAAATGTCTCCACGTCTTTAATGCGTGCACTACGGCTGCTAACTCCAAGTCGTGTGTAGCATAATTCAACTCATGGGGCTTAAGCTGTCGTGAGGCATAAGAAACAACTCTTCCATCCTGCATAAGCACTGCTCCAAGTCCTCGACGTGAAGCGTCGCAATATACTTCATAATCCTTGCGCTGATCTGGTAGAATCAACACTGGCGATGTAACCAAACGTTTCTTTAACTCCTGGAAACTGGCATCACATTCCTCAGTCCATTTGAACTTGGTATCCTTCTTCAACAACTCCGTCATAGGTTTTGCAATCTTCGAGAAATTCTCAATGAATCCCGCGAGTCCAAGAAAACTCCGGATCTCTCCAACTGTTGTTGGGGCTTCCCAATTTGTCACAGTGACAAATTTGGTGGGATCTACTGCTATTCCTTCTCCGGATATAACATGTCCGAGGAATCCAACTTCCTTCAACCAAAACTCACATTTGCTGAACTTGGCGTATAACTGATGTTCTCTTAGCTTACCAAGTACCAAACACAAATGTTCTTTATGTTCTTCTTCATCCTTCGAGTAAACCAGAATATCATCAATGAATACTACGACGAACTTATCCAAAAACTCTATAAACACTTTGTTCATCATGTTCATAAAATAAGCAAGTGCGTTAGTCAGACCAAATGACATAACGGTATACTCATATAGCCCATACCTTGTGGTAAAAGCTGTCTTAGGTATGTCCTGCTCTCGAATCTTCAACTAGTGGTATCCTGATCGCAAATCGATCTTGGAAAATACCTTAGCTCCTTGCAATTGGTCAAACAAATCATTGATCATCGGTAGTGGGTACTTATTCTTGATCGTCACCTCATTCAATCCTCGATAATCAACAACCATCCTTAACTATCCATCCTTCTTTTCCACTAGAAGTACTGGTGATCCCCAAGGTGACGAACTTGGGCGAATATATCCCTTATCCAGTAACTCCTTAATCTGCTTCTTAATCTCCTCCAAATCCTTTGCAGGCATTCTATACGGTCTCTTAGATATTGGTCCTGTGCCTGGCAAAATCTCAATCAAAAACTCAATGTCTCTATCCGATGGCATGCCCGACAATTCTTCTGGAAATACATCCGGAAAATCCTTGACCACCGATACTTCCTCCTGTACAACTCCTGATTGGGAATTTACTTGTGTCCTCTTCAGCTCATGCCGTGACACATACTTGATTCTTCTTCCTTCTGGGGTGGTAAGCAAAATCGACTTACTGGCGCAATTAATGTTTCCTCCATACATCGATAGCCAATCCATACCTAGAATTACATCCAAACCTTGCGATTCCAAAATGATTAAATCCGAGGGAAACACATGCCTACCTATACTCAATGGCACTTGAAAACATCCTTTACTGGCCATATACTCCGCTCCTGGTGAGCTTACTAACATAGGTGTTCTAAGAACTTGGTGGGCAGTTTATACTTATCCACGAATCCCCTTGATATGTATGAATGTGATGCACCAGTATTGAAAAGAACGATTGCAGTAAATGACTTAACCAAAAACTTACCTATTACTACATCTGGCTGGGCTTCAACCTCCTCCACGTTAACGTGATTCACCTGTCCCCTGTTGAAAGGGTTCGGCTTCTTCCCCCGAGCTTCCGTTGCCATTTCCATTCTGGGCTTCAGGACATTCATTGGCATAATGTCCGGTCTTCTGACACTTATAACAAGTGACTTGACTCAGGTCTCTCTTGGCTGGGGTTGATGGGTTGGTACGGTTTTGACCGTTGCTTCCCCCATTCCCATTACCGTTCTTGGGGCCATTATGATTATGCGAACTTCCTCCTCCATGGGTATGCTGAAAATGACCTCCCGTTTTCGGGGTAAAACGTGGCTTCTGCTGAGCTCCTGAATTGTATTTCCCTTGTCCATACTTCCTCTTGTGGTTCTCAATCTGTTGTTGCTTCCCTTCTATCATAAGAGCACGATCTACCAACTCCTGGTAGTTGTTAAAAGTTGCTACCATCAATTGCAAGCTCAACTCATCATTCAGTCCTTCCAGAAACTTCTCCTGCTTAGCTGCATCTGTAGCAACGTCATCCGGGGCATAACGTGCTAACTTACTAAAGTCATCCACGTATTGGCCAACTGTCCATCCTCCTTGGCGCAAGTTGCAAAACTCACGCTTCTTCATGTCCATAGCTCCTACTGAAACATGGGCTGACGGAAAGCCTGCTGAAATTGATCCCATGTCACCGTGGCTATAGGGTAGGTGACAATGTAATTCTCCCACCATGATGCTGCTGGTCCATCCAACTGGTGTGCGACAAAACGCACCTTCTTAACGTCAGTACATCCGGTAGTGGTTAACTCCCTTCCAATCTTGCGGAGCCAATCATCTGCTACTATAGGCTCAGTGCTACTGGAGAACACTGGCGGATTCGGTCTAAGGAAATGGGTTAAGTGATCAATAGGTGGTGGTGGTGGTGGGTTGTTGTTGTTGTTGTTGTTGTTATTCCCCTGATTCTGATTCTGGACTAGCAACTGCATCAACGCATTCTGCTGCTGGATCAACTGAGTGAGCTCCGGTCGGAAAGCAAATCCATTGTCACGTCTCGGAGGCATCTGATGGGTTTAGAGGGGAGAGATTAGAATAGAATGAGGTCTAAAGAGAAAACACTACCCATATGCACATGAGACAAACACAAACATTTCACTCAATCAACCAAACAAGGGCATACAATCGGTCTAACTATCGCAAAAGTGCTTGGACTACTCTATTTACATGGTGGAATACTACTACTGATGTGGTGGTCTACTAGAAATATTCCTCGATTGCAGACTCCATGATATCTACTCCAGCTTCATCTTCAAAGTCATCATCGCTCAGGTCAGAGTCGGTGTCGTCGATGATGATGTAGTCTTCCGGGGGAATCTCCTTGGGTTCTTCGTCTTCTTCTACTGGTGTGGGGTCTCCCATGAATATTCCGATCTTCTTAATCAGGTCATCATTCCTCTCCACTAATACGATGATTTCCTCCTCATAACCTTCACGTGTAGCCTTGAGTTCTTCCTCCAGCTCCGTGATTCTTGTCATCGCCTTCTTCAGATCTAACATGCCTGCGCACATCTGGTTCTCCTGGCGTCGAATGTGCTGGTTTAATTCCTGGATAAAAGCTACGATTTATCTATCCTTCTTGGTGTTGATCATTTCCCAGTGCTCATCTCGGCGCCCACAAATCTGGTAGATAGTATCCTTGAGATCATTGCGGTAAACTTCTCCAATACGTCCCATGGCGATGTGGGCTGCCATGCTCTTTCCTAGACTCCATGTTGGTGCATCAAAGGCTAACTCTATGGGCTCGGTGACTGGCGCGAACGTCCTTCCTGGAACTTGAACTTGAATCATCCAGCGCTCCTCCTCGGGTAAAGTGGCGTTGTAGGTCCCGGTGAAGCTTGGTACTCCGATGTTCAGGTACTTAGTGACTTCCTTTAGGTGGCGTCCAAAGGGTGTATCTTCATCCAGTTTCATGAACTTGTTCCTTGCATCCGCCATCCTAAAAGAGTAGAAAAGATGAGGAGTCAGAAATGAGAAGAGTGAGTAGTGATCTAGGCGTTTAGCTTAGTGGTGGTGTCCTACAGTCAACGTGTGCTTTGATACCATCTTGTAGCGACCAGACCTCAAACAGTCTGATCTCTGTGCTTCAGTGTCATCCCTGGATTAGTAATGCTGACACGCACAATACTTGAAGGATTTATAACAGAGTAGCAATCACACACTTATTACAATGAGTGTCTCAAAAGAGAACTTATTACAAATAATATGGCTTAAGGCCATCTAATAACGATAACAACGGAAGGCTTGGAAGAAAAGTGAGTCCATCAACTCCAACGGCATCATTGAGTATAGAACCACGACCTAAGGCTCCTTACTTGTCGTCTGAAAAGTCTGCAACATGAATGTTGCAGCCCGAAAACGGGTCAGCACATGGAATATGCTGGCAAAGTAACACATAGAGGGTAATGAACAGAAATAGGCTATACTACATGCATATATGGCTGGTGGAAAGCTCTATGGTTATAGTTTTGCGTAAAGCTAGTTTTCCCTACTGCAAGGAATAAATTTTATTTAACTATCATGGTAGTTGTTAAACATTGAGAGCGTAGACACCCTCTCAATCCCAATTAAACATCATCATTAAAACCCAACAAAATTAATTAAAGTCACATGATGAGATTCACATGATAATCCAAGTACTAGATACTCAAGATGTCCATAACCGGGGACACGGCTAATCATGATTAGTTTATACACTCTGCAGAGGTTTGCACACTTTTCCCCACAAGACTCGATCTCCTCCGTTGGGATTCTCGCACTACATGTTGTTTGAGAAACGGATGACTGAGACATAGTCTTTCAAAAGTGCTAGCACCTTACGATCGGGTAGACCGTTACACCTACTTTCCCCTACATCTGCTAGTCTACCACTGTAAGAGTTCGCACGACTTAATCAACTATGCTAGAGCCCATAGTAGCTTGTGGCTACACACGGAAGTTTCTAGTATGAATAATCTCATGATCCCTTTGAGCATGGGTGGCGGTCCATAAAGAAAAACAGGCAATCGCTGGAATACCCAGGTGCCTCAATCCACCCAGATGTGTATTAAAGTTGCCACCTTAAGTAAACCATTAATTAACAATCTCACATCTGTCATGGATACACTCAACCCAATCCACGTCTACTAGCATAGCATGGCAATAAGCAAACGTAGAAGTAACTCCCAAGGGTTTGATAATAAAACAGGTAATAGGTACTACCTCATCTACTTCCCAACCCACAATTTAATTAGATCCTAATCATGCAATGTTTGAGGATTGATCTAATGCGATAAAACTGGGTGGTAAGATGTATGATCAAAGTGTTACTTGCCTTGCTGATGATCCGGGAAACCTAGAGATTCGAAGTAGCAAGCGGCGCACTCCGGGTACTCTATCGCAAACAAACAAGCATACAATAAGTACTCATCTAATGCACATGTAAAACTCAAATAAAAGATCTAACCAGAAAGTTCAACTTAAGAACTCCAGTTTGCAAGAAGAAACAAATCAAACGAAGCAACGAAAATCAAACGGCGAGAGAAAACAAGCTTCTATTACTAATCTGGATCTAAGTCAATTTTTCAGAAGCAAAAACTTGTTTGAGTTGGTTAAACGAAAAGAGGGTTTCGAGATGAAACTCTAGGCGCTTGAATTGCCTGATTCCGATAAACGAGCGAAAAGATAAACTAAAACGAAAATCGGATCAGAAATCACGATCAGAAATAATCGCGGAAAATCTGAGAAAAAGAAAAACTGACGAACAGATTAACGAACGAACGTTAGTTATCTGAAACTAAACGGTGAACTCGTCCGTTAAAACGAACGAATGAGCGAACGCTCGCTAAATAAAAGAACTGATAAAAAATAAAAAAATCAATCTAAAAAATAAATAAAACCTAGGGTTTTCAAAAAAACCGAACCGGTTTTCTTCAGAAAACCGGCGGCTGATGGCAGCTACCTCGTCGGACTCCGGCGGCACTCGGTGCTCCAACGGGTTGGGGTGGCATCGGCGGCGGGCGGCGCGGCAAGCGGCGGTGGCGGCGACGGCTGCGGCGGCGTGTGGCGGCTGCGGGAGGCGGGTGGGGTGGCGGCGGCGGGTATTTAAGGGTGGGGGCGAGGTGGCTTGGGGAAGGGGCCGTCTCGGGAGGCGTGCTCCTCCTGGACTCGGGCGACGGCGGTGGCTTCGCTCGGGACTCCGGTGCGGGAGACGGCGGCGAGCGGGCTTGGCCCGGCTCGGCTGGGCCTTCGACCCTGTCGGGCGCGCGAACAGTTTTTAAAAAAAACAATTCCGCCGAAACTAAGAAAAATTCTAGAAAATAAAGTAAAATTCTAAAAATGCCAAAATAAATTTTCACCGTCTAAATAAAATATTTAGAACGCGATGAACATTTTCTTGGCCCTAAAATGCAGTTTTGAAAAATGTGCAATTTTTCGTAAATTCAAATAAACTAGCCAAAAACTCCAAAATAAAAATCTTATTTGATTTTTTATTAAATCCTCAATATTTATTTATTTTGGGAAAGTCATTTTATTCCCTCTCTCATATTTCTATAATGGAAATAATTGAAGATAAAATAAATAAAATCAAATGATCCTATTTTCAAAATTTGAGAAAACTCAAATATGAAAATAACGAAATCCCCAACTCTCTCCGTGGGTCCTTGAGTTGCGTAGAATTTCTGGATCAGGCCAAAAGCAAATAAAATATGATATGCAGTGATGATCTAATGTATAACATTCCAAATTGAAAATTTGGGATGTTACACCTTTAACAAAGAAGCATTCATAAGCATAAAAGCAACAAATCTCAATTTGTTTATGTAGTAATTAAACATTTCATAAGAAATTAAATTTCATTTATCAAAATCAATTGGTGAGGTTTTTTAGGTTCTAGACAACAAGACCACAAATTCACAAAGATCCAGCATAAACCAGAGCAGGGTTCTTTTTCAGAAAATGGTGATGCACAAAATGAGCATGCTCATCTAAAGATTTCCCATCAACTAGGCTAGTTGGAGTTTCAGCACGAGCACATAAGGATCAAAGATGATCCAAGTATAACACTTTAAGTGGATCCATATCAATAGATTTTTAGCGAGTAAAGATGCAAGCAAATAGAAGGCACGTGGAAACACAAACAAAAAGACATACGGGAAGAAGGCGAAGAAAAGGCAAAGGCAAAGGTGAAGTGGGGGAGAGGAAAACGAGAGGCAAATGGCAAATAATGTAATGTGAGGGATAAGAGTTTGTGATGGGTACTTGGTATGTCTTGACTTGTGCGTAGACTCCCCAGCAACGGCGCTAGAAATCCTTCTTGCTACCTCTTGAGCACTGCGTTGGTTTTATCTTGAAGAGGAAAGGGTGATGTAGTAAAGCAGCGAAAATATTTCCCTCAGTTTTTGAGAACCAAGGTATCAATCCAGTAGGAGACCACGCGTGAGTCACCTCATACCTACACACACAAATAAGAACCTCGCAACCAACGTGATAAAGGGGTTGTCAATCCCTTCACGGCCACTTGCAAGAGTGAGATCTGATAGAGATGATAATAATAAGATAAATATTTTTGGTATTTTTATGATATAGATTCAAAGCAAAGATTGCAAAATAAAATAGATTGGAAACTTATATGATGAAGAATAGACCCGGGGGCCATAGGTTTCACTAGTGGCTTCTCTTAAGAAAGCATAAGTATTACGGTGGGTGAACAAATTACTGTCGAGCAATTGATAGAAAAGAGAATAATATGAGAATATCTAGGCATGATCATGTATATAGGCATCACGTCCGAGACAAGTAGACCGAAACGATTCTTCATCTACTACTATTACTCCACACATCGACCGCTATCCAGCATGCATCTAGAGTATTAAGTTCATAAGAACAGAGTAATGCCTTAAGCAAGATGACATGATGTAGAGGGATAAACTCATGCAATATGATGTAAAGCCCATCTTTTTATCCTCGATGGCAACAATACAATATGTGTCGGTTCCCTTTCTGTCACTTGGATCGAGCACCACAAGATTGAACCCAAAGCTAAGCACTTCTCCCATTGCAAGAAAGATCAATCTAGTAGGCCAAACCAAACTGATAATACGAAGAGACTTGCAAAGATAAACCAATCATACATAAAAGAATTCAGAGAAGATTCAAATATTGTTCATATATAGACTTGATCATAAACCCACAATTCTTCAGATCTCGACAAACACACCGCAAAAGAAGATTATATCGAATAGATCTCCTAGAGAATCGAGGAGAACTTTGTATTAAGATCCAAAGAGAGAGAAGAAGCCATCTAGCTACTAGCTATGGACCCGAATGTCTGAAATAAACTACTCACACATCATCGGAGGGGCCATGGAGTTGATGTAGAGGCCCTCCGTGATCAATGCCCCCTCCGGCGGAGCTCCGGAAAAGTCCCCAAGATGGGATCTCTTGGGTACAGAAGGTTGCGGCGGTGGCAAAAGGGTTTCGTGGTGCTCCTGGATGTTTGCGGGGTATATGGATATATATATAGGAGGACGAAGTAGGTCGGTGGAGCAATGAGGGGCGCACGAGGGTGGAGGGCGCGCCCCTCCTGCCTCGTGGCCTCCTCGATTTCTTGTTGACGTCCACTCCAAGTCTCCTGGATCACGTTTGTTCCAAAAATAACGCTCCCGAAGGTTTCATTCCGTTTGGACTGTAGTTGATATTCATTTTCGGCGAAACTCTAAAATAGGCAAAAAAACAGCAATTCGGGCTGGGCCTCCGGTTAATAGGTTAGCCCCAAAATAAATATAAAAGTGTAAAAATAAGCCCTTTAACATCCAAAATAGATAATATAATAGCATGGAGCAATCAAAAATTATAGATACGTTGGAGACGTATTAGGGTTTCTTAGCATTATCAAAGTAGTGCGTAATATTTTTCACATAACGAGCATCGAGGGTTTTAGGAGGTTCCCCGTCTTCATGAGTAGCAAGTACAACTAATTTTTTTGGTGTTTCGTGTTCCATATCCATAACTAAAGATAGATAACAACTTAGAACAAGAAATAAAAACTACAGAGTGATAAAGCAAACAAGCACACACGAGAATATTCACCCCATGCTATTGCTCCCCGGCAACGGTACCAGAAAAAGGTCTTGATAACCCACAAGTATAGTGGATTGTTTGTAGCCTTTTTCAATAAATAAGAGTGTCGAACCCAACGAGGAGCTAATGGCAGAACAAATATTCCCTCAAGTTCTATCGACCACCGATACAACTCGCACACTTGATGTTTGCTTTATTGGAAACAAGTATGAAACTATTTTGTAGGTGTGATGCTAGAACTACTTTGCAAGAATAAAACTAGAAGTACTTTGCAAGATAATAAAATTTAGGTGTTTAGTAAAAGGGTTTTTATCAACAAGAAAGTTATTTGTCCCTAGGCAATCGATAACAAGTACCGGTAATCATTCTTGTAATTTTATATGAGGGAGAGGCATGAGCTAACATACTTTCTCTACTTGGATCATATGCACTTATGATTGGAACTCTAGCAAGCATCCGCAACTACTAAAGATCATTAAGGTCGCTAAACCCAACCATAGCGTTAAGTATCAAGTCCTCTTTACTCCCATACGTCATAACCCACCTACTCAGGTTTAAGTTTCTGTCACTCTAGCAACTCACCATAAGCAAATCATGAACATATTGCAACACCCTACAGCGGGGGCACCTCACGTTTGCGTGATAATTGAGTGCACCATAGGACAGCACCATAAATAAGATATACAATCATACCAACCAAGATCACGATTAACCCACATGACAAAACGGATCTACTCAAACATCATAGGATAACCATAGATCATTGGGAAACAATATATGGAGTTGAGAACCATGTTTAAGTAGAGATTATAGCGGGGGGGAGAGGTGTTACACTGCTGCATAGAGGGGGAGAAAGTTGGTGTTGGCGGTAGCAGGATTGTTGATGTACATTGTCATCCCGATCGTTGCCCCGGTGGCACTCTGGCGCCACCGGAAGCGAGGGGGAGAGAGCCCCCTACTTCTTCTTCATCCTTGACCTCCCCCCTAGATGGGGAGGAGAGTTCCCCCTCTAGTCCTTGGTCTCCATGGCGGCGGAGGGGCGGGAGCCCCTCCGTGATTGGATCTCCCTCTCTGTTCTCTTCTATTTTGCGTTCCCCGGATCTGGCCGAAAACCGTTTCTTATATTCCCGGAGATCTGTAATTCTGATTGAGCTGAGATTTTAACAAGATTTTTTTCCGGATATAAGCTTCCTTGCGCCCGAAGTAGAGCCCCAACCGACGTACGAGGTGAGCACAACCCACCACGGGCCTCCGTTTGCGGTGATTCCAACTCCCAAAAATCACATATATTCCAAAATAATTCTCTGTGAAATTTTATTGCATTTGGACTTCATTTTATACGGATACTATGCAATACAAAAAACATGCAGAAAACAGGAACTGGCACTGGGCACTGGATATATAGGTTAGTCCAATAAATCATATAAAAAGTTGCCAAAAGTATGTGAAACTGGTACAATATTGGCATGAAACAATAAAAAATTATAGATACAATGGAGACGCATCAGACGTTGTTCAAAGAAAATCTTATCTATTTCATTTCTTTCATGCATATGTAAATCATTTTCATGGTCTAGCAAGTATTGTTCTAAAGGATCAGTAGGTGGTACATCAATAGAATCAAGACCAATTAATTCATCCTTACTAGGCAATTATCTTTCATGAAGCTTTCTACTAAACTTGGAAAATTAAAATCATGAGACTCATCACCAACACTAACACGACAGTTTGTTTCTTGCAATCTATCTTAGCATTAACGGTGTTCAAGAAAGGTCTACCAAAGATAATGGGACAAAAGTCATCTTCTGGGGAACCAAGAACAAGAAAATCAGTAGGGTATTTTATTTTCCCACACAAGACTTCAACATCTCTAACAATCCCACTTGGTGATATAGTGTCTCTATTAGCAAGTTTAATAGTAACATCTGTGTCTTCTGTCTCTGCGGGTGCTATGTCTTTCATAATTTCTTGATATAAGGTGTAAGGAATAGAACTCACACTAGCACCTATGTCACATAAACCATGATAACAGTGATCTCCTATTTTAACTGACATGACGGGCATGCCAACAACAGGTCTATGTTTATCCTTTTTATCAGATTCGGCAATTCTGGCAGCTTCTTCACAGAAGTAAATAACATGCCCATCCATATCTTCATCCAAGAGATCTTTAACCATAGCAATACTAGGTTCAACTTTAATTTGTTCATCAGGTTTAGGTGTTTTAATATAGCTTTTGTTAACCACAGTTGAAACTTTAGTGTGATCCTTTATCCTAACAGGGAAATGTGGTTTCTCAATATAAGCAGAAGGAACAACTAGAACAACATTATAAAGTATAGCCTCTTCTTTAACCGGTAGCAGTTCTTTAGTTTCTTCTTTAATAGGTGGGTGATATTTAAACAACTTCTCTTTAGGGATTTCAACATGAGTAGCAAATGATTTACAAAAGGATGGTACTATCTTAGAGTCAAGTCCATATTTAGTGCTAAACTTTTGAAAAGCATCGGTATCCATAAAAGATTTAACATAATCATATTTAAGTTTAATAGCTGACTCTTTACCTTTGTTGAGTTCCCAATCTTCAGAGTTGCGTTTAATTCTTTCCAAAAGATCCCACCGGAATTCAATAGTTTTCTTCACAAAAGAACCAACAGAAGAAGTATCAAGCATGTTTGATCATTACGAGAAAGCCGAGCATAAAAATTCTGAATAATAATTTCTCTTGAGAGCTCATGATTGGGGCATGAATATAACATTGACTGAAGCCTCCCCAAAGCTAGAGCGATACTTCCTCCTTCACGAGGCCAAAAATTACATATATAATTCCGATCACGATGAACTAGATGCATAGGATACATTTTTTGGTGGAACTCCAATTTCAATCGATTCCAATTCCAAGATCCAATATCATCGCATAGCCTATACCATGCCAATCCTTTTCCCTTCAAAGATAAAGGGAAAACGTTTTTCATAACTTCATCCCTAGGTAAACCTGCAAGCTTGAACAATCCACAAATTTGTTCTACACATATCAAGTGCATATCAGGATGTTCAGTTCCATCTCCTGCATAAGGATTACCTAGTAGTTGTTCTATCATACCCGAATGAATTTCATATTCAATATTTTCAGTAGGTGAAGTAGGTTTATAGGTAGCTAATTGTGGTTCCGGTTGAGGAGAAGATACCCCGAACAAACCCCTCAAAGGATTGTTTTCCATAGTAACAAGTGACAATAAATTTCAGCACACTATATAAATGTTTTCTTACCAAATTCCACTTACCAAAGGCGCTTTACTCCTCGGCAACAGCGCAAGAAAATAGCCTTGATGACACACAAGTATAGGGATCAATTGTAGCTCTTTTCGATAAGTAAGAGTGTCGAACCCAACGAGGAGCAGAAGGAAATGACAAGTGGTTTTCAGCCAGGTAATGTCTGCAAGTGCTGAAATTGTAAGTAGCAAAGTAGTTTGATAGCAAGATAATTTGTAATGAGCAAGTAACGATAATAGTAGAAAAAGTGCAGCAAGGTAGCCCAATCCTTTTGAGGCAAAGGACAGGCCAAAACGGTCTCTTATGATAAGCAAAGTGTTCTCGAGGGTACACGGGAATTTCATCTAGTCACTTTCATCATGTTGGTTCGATTTGTGTTCGCCACTTTGATAATTTGATATGTGGGTAGACCGGTGCTTAGGTGTTGTTCTTACTTGAACAAACCTCCTGTTGGGGATACACATAACAGGTAGGTCTGTCGTGGATTTAAGACTGCCAGTAGAATAAGGGGTAGGTATGAGGAGGCAAGATCCAAGCTATGGAGTAGTTGTACACACGAGTTTACGAGTTCAGGCCCTTCACGGAGGAAGTAACAGCCCTACGACTAGATTGTGTATATGTGTGTGTTTACAAAGGATGCGAACCCTTGTCCCAGAGGACGGGGTGGCTTATATAGCGTGCGCCGGGACCCCAGCTCCCCTCCATTACACAGGGTTCAATGTACATTAAGAGTGGAAAGTTACTCGTAATGCTAGCAATTAAGTGATATAAATGATAATTAAGTCTATGAGTAAACACTCGACCGTTATTGTGTAGAGTGGCTTTAGGTCTTCTGTACGTCGAGTGGTTTTTGTGACGGTCGAGTGTCATTCATTCCTTCGAGTGGAATGCCTCTGGTCGAGTGGATGATGGTACCCTTCGAATGCTTCTGGCTTTAGGGCGATGACCTTGGGGAGGGCATCTAGGTCAGGCCTATGACCCTACCCTAGGTACATAGCTTCATCATTAGCCCCCGAATGGTTCGGTGCTTGAGTGGAGAAGGAGTTGAGAATTCCTCCGATTCAATTTTCGCGCTTCGGGAGCGTCTTATTTGCGACCAAGCGAACAATTATGATGATCCCAACTTCTTCTCGGTCGCCTTGATCCATTCTTGGTTCTGCCGAGTGAACTTTTGCTGCAATGCTCTGAGTGCTGATATGGAAAAAATCTTTTGCCTGACAGGTTGCCTTGCTGTGCGCGGCTATCATGGGATTTTGTATTTGGGGAAGCGCGCGAGACGGAGGAGTCTGCAGTAATCGGATGGGATTAGGCGAGGCCGCCTCAATCACCACGCCACCTTTTTCGCCATGTACCTCGCGCGTGACTGTTGTGGGATTTGATTGGATCGTCCGGCCCCACAAGTCAGCCACTCGAAAGCGGCCCCATATAAGGTGCCAGATTGGGTTTTGTGCACATCGCCTCTCCATTCTCCTCCTTTCTCCTCTGCTTTCTCCGCCATCCCCATCTCTGCTCTCCGTGCCGCTGCTCCGTTCGAGCTTCGCTTGCGACCATGGGGAAGGAGAAGACGGTGGCCCTGGAGCATGCGAAGAAGGCGACGGCGAAGGCGAAGGCGAAGAGGTCCAACCGGGGCAGATCCTCATCGAGATCCGGCCTGCCGCGCGGCTGGATCCAGGGCGACTGGATCCGGTCAACGATCAGCCAAGACGACATTGATGATCTGGTCGAGGGGGGGCTGATTCCCCATGAATCGGCGTGGCTCTTGGAAGGAGAGACGGAACCGCATCCGCGAGATGGTGAGTGCGTTCTCCTCGCAAATCATGTTGATCGTGGATTTTCTCTGCCTCCCTATCCTTTTTTCCGGGGATTCTTGAACTTCTTTGGAGCACAACTTCACCACTTCAATCCCAACTCCATCGTATATCTTGCCGCCTACGTGTCCATGTGCGAGAACTTCTTAGGTTGTAGGCCACACTTGGGTCTTTTCAAGCACATTTTCACTTGCCGTTCTCAGTCGGTCAAGAAGGCCAATCCGAGTGACGAGAGAACGCGTGTGATTCAGATGTGCGGGGGTCTTGGGGTTCAGATGAGAAGTAAAAGCACTTTCCCAGCCATGATCCTTCCCGAGTCAGTCCGAGGTTGGCAGTCGACCTGGTTTTATTACAAAGACCAGCCGACTCCCGGTCAGTCGACTAGGCTCCCTGCTTTTTCCATGGCTCAGGTCGATAAGCCCTCCGCATTCAAAGTGATCCCAGAGGAGAGAGCGCAGGTGAAGGTGCTGGTCGAGCGGGTGGTCCAGCTCGTCCGGGATGGTGTGTCCGGTATGGATCTGCTGGAGGTATTCCTCAAATGACACATCCAGCCGCTCCAAGCTCATGATCATCCAATGTGGATCTACTCGGGCATTGAGGATTCCACTCGGATCCACCCGGAGGAGGTCGACGAGGATACGGTGGAGAAGTGGCTAAGAGGCATCACAGGCAACAAAGAAAACCCCAGGGGGTCCAGGAGGGTCGCTCCATTCGACCATTCGCACTAGCCAGACCAGGTCTGACCCTGGATTGCCGAGTACTTTTTTGATTAATCATGTGACTGCCTGTTGACGACTGACTATTTTCTGCTTTGCTTGTTATCTTTCAGGCTCTTACTAAGATGTATTCAATGCCCAATGGAGAGCAGGAGCAGGACTCGAAGGAGGAGGGGAGCGGAGGCGATAGCGACGAGTGGCACTCGGACGAGGAGGAGGGCGAGGAGAGCAGCGACCCAAGTGATGAAGAAGAGGCCGACTCGCCTCCTCGCAGAGAAAAAAGGTCCAAGCACGCTCACGACCTGGAAAGACTCGACGACATGGTTCGTATCATACACTAATCATACACGCAAACGTGTACGATCAAGATCAGGGACTCACGGGAAGATATCACAACACAACTCTACAAATAAAATAAGTCATACAAGCATCATATTACAAGCCAGGGGCCCCGAAGGCTCGAATACAAGAGCTCATAGACGAGTCAGCGGAAGCAACAATATCTGAGTACAGACATAAGTTAAACAAGTTTGCCTTAAGAAGGCTAGCGCAAACTGGGATACAGATCAAAAGGGGCGCAGGCCTCCTGCCTGGGATCCTCCTAAACTACTCTTGGTCGTCGTCAGCGGGCTGCACGTAGTAGTAGGCACCTCCAGTGTAGTAGGAGTCATCGTCGACGGTGGCGTCTGGCTCCTGGGCTCCATCGTCTGGTCGCAGCAATCGGGTATAGAAAGGGGGACAAGAGGGAGCAAAGCAACCATGAGTACTCATCCAAAGTACTCGCAAGCAAGGAGCTACACTACATATGTATGCATTGGTATCAAAATGGAAAAGTGGTAACATATGTGAACTGAACTGTAGAATGCCAGAATAAGAGGGGGATAGCTAGTCCTATCGAAGACTAAGCTTCTGGTAACCTCCATCTTGCAGCAGAAGAAGAGAGTAGATGGTAAGTTCACCAAGTAGCATCGTGTAGCATAACCTACACGGCGATCCTCCCCTCGTCGCCCTGTTAGAGAGCGATCACCGAGTTGTATCTGGCACTTGGAAGGGGGTGTTTTATCAAGTAACCGGTTCTAGTTGTCATAAGGTCAAGGTAAAACTCCAAGTCGTCCTGTTACCGAAGATCACGGCTATTCAAATAGATTAACTTCCCTGCAGGGGTGCACCACATTTCCCAACACGGTCGATCCCCTTTTTCCGGACACACTTGTCTGGGTCATGCCCGGCCTCGGAAGATCAACACGTCGCAGCCCTACCTAAGCACAACAGAGAGGTCAGCACGCCGGTCTAAATCCTATGGCGCAGGGGTCTTGGCCGATTGCTCATTGCACACCTGCATGTTGCGAACGCGGTCAGCGAGCAGACCTAGCCTCCCTTATACAAGAGCAGGCGTTCCATTCCAACCCGGCGTGCACCGCTCAGTCACTGACGTCACGAAGGCTTCGGCTGATACCACGACGTCGAGTGCCCATAACTGTTCCCGCGTAGTTGGTTAGTGCGTATAGGCCATTGGCCAGACTCAGATCAAATACCAAGATCTCGTTAAGCGTGTTATTTTGAAATAACCACGGACGCCGACCAGGGCCTGGCCCACCTCTCTCCTAGGTGGTCTCAACCTACCCTGTCACTCCGCCACAAAGATCCACCCAGAGGGCCATCCAGACAAACATCCTTTCGGACCCAATCTGTGAATCACTCACGGGTACTCTACGAGCCGACTCGACTTTAGTCACCACAAGTAACATATAACATGTATATAAGTATATACCCGTGATCACCTCCCGAGTGATCACGGACCGATAGTATAGCATGGCAGACGGACAAGAATGTAGGGCCACTGGAGGTAAACTAGCATCCTATACTAAGCATTTAGGATTGCAGGTAAGGTAACAACAGCTGTAGCAACAATGACAGCCTATGCATCAGAATAGGATTAACGGAAAGCAGTAACATGCTACACTACTCTAATGCAAGCAGTATAGAAAAGAGTAGGCGATATCTGGTGATCAAGGGGGGGCTTGCCTGGTTGCTCTGGCAAGAGAGAGGGGTCGTCAACACCGTAGTCGTACTAGGTAGCAGCGGCGTCGGTCTCTGTGTCTAGCGAGAGAAGAGGGGGAAGAAACAATAAATATTAAGCAAGCAGATGCATAGCGGTGCATGACATGACAAGTATCGGTGCTAGGGTTGCCCTAATGCGGTATGAGGTGGTACCGGTGAAGGGGGGAAACATCCGGGAAAATATCCTCGGTGTTTCGCGTTTCCGGACAGATGACCGGAGGGGAAAGTTGCGTGTTCGCTATGCTAGGGATACGTGGTGGACGAACAGGCTGCGTATCCGGATTCGTCTCGTCGTTCTGAGCAACTTTCATGTACAAAGTTTTTCCATCCGAGCTACGGTTTATTTTATATTAATTTTAAAAAGTTTAAATCATTTTTAGGATTTATTTAATTATTTAAATCAACATTATCCAGAATAGTGTTTGCTGACGTCATCATGACGTCAGCAGTTGACCTGGTCAACCTGATAGGTGGGTCCCACCTGTCAGTGACCCATTTTAATTAAATACATTAATTAACCTAATCAGGATTAATTAGGGGGGTGGGCCCCACTGTCATTGACTAATTAATTAATTAACTAATCAGGTTAATTAGGTAACTAATGTGTAATTAGTTTAACTAGTTGTTTAATTTAATTAATCAAAATTAATTAAGTTAATTATTTCTTTAATTAATTAATTAATTAATTTTATTTTTATTTTATTTATTATATTTTTAAAAATATATATGTTCTGAGGCAGGGCCCATTTGTCATAGGCCCATATGGCCTTAGCAGGCACCGGGCGGTGCAGTTACGGGCGCCGGGGTATGCGGGCGCTGCTGGCGCCTGATAGGACGCCACAGGGAGGAGCGCACGGCGAGGGGGGCTCGCGGTGGCCGGCGACGGCGGACGTCGCCGCGCAGAGGAGCAACGGCGCGCGGGGCAGGCAGGGCTGCGCAACGGAGCATGCCGGGGGGGATGAGCACCGGCGCCGGGCACCGAGTGGCGGAGGAGTAGCAGGGCGCGGGACACCGGCTGGCCGACGGCCAGGGGCGGGACAGCGCGCGGTAGGTCTAGCCGGGGCGGCGCAATAGGCGAGGGCAGGGGGAGGCACGACGCAGGGTGGTCGACGAGCGCGGCCCTGGGGCGAGGCAGGGCCGTAGCAAGAGAAGAGAGGAGTGCACGCAGCGCGGTCTGGTCTAGGCGGGCGTGACGGTGCGAGCAGGAAAGCGCGGACCGCGGTCGGCGGCGAACGCAGGCGATGCGGGCGAGGCGCGAGGCAAGGTGCAAGGGCGTGCGAGCAGGGGCACGCTGGACGAGGCATGGTCCAGGGCACGGTGATGGCAAGCGTGGCCGTGGGCGACGTCAACCAGTGCGTGGGTGAGGGACAAAGGGGAGAGGAGGAGCGGGAGGTGCTCATGGCAGCCGTAGGGGGATGGGTAGCGGGGTGTGGGGAGGACGACGGGGATGACCAGGAGACGGGGGAAGCAGTCCGGCGAAGGCGTTGGTGACGGCGGAGCGGTCCTCGGGCGGCAGTGGTGTTCTGTGGCGGTGTCGGGGAGGACGACGCGGTGTAGGAGGGAGACTAAGGAGACCGGGAGGGGCAGCGCTCGGTGACCGAGCTTAGCGGCAGGGCGTGGGGCTGGGTGCCGGAGATGACGAGCGACGTTGGGGAAGGGGGTCGGGGCCCTCTGCCCCGATCCAGACAGGGAAGGGGAGAGAGGCGTGCGGGAGGGAGCGAGTGGGGGAAGTGGGGTGGGTGGTTAGGGTTTTCTCCCTAGTGGGGTGGATATGGGGGGTGTGGGGTGCGGCTGGCCGGCCTGGCGGCCCGATGGCCTGCTCGGCCGTGGCCCAGCGGGGGGGGGGGGGTTCTTCTATTTCTTTTTGTTCTTTGTTAGTTTTGTTTTTTGTTTTTATATTTTCTTTTCTTTTTTTATTTGTAGTTTCTTTTAGTTTTAGTTTTATAAAAATTACCACTAGTGCCTAAATTTGTATTTATCAACAAACTACTGTGAGATTAATTCTTAACCCATAATAAAATAGTTTTAGCATTTTATAAATTCAATAGGCATTTGTTTAATTGTTTTCACTACTGTTTTAATTGTTTTAGAGCCTTTAAACATTTTATCAAAGTTTGGTTTCTCCACCATAATTACTTACGGTTTATTTGACACAACCCGAACATTTTAGTTTTGATATTTGAAAATTTTACTTTTTGCCTGATTTTTTATTTGAATTCGAATCAGTTTCGAACTAACACGAGATTAGCCACAGTAATTGAGGTGACGTGGCATCATTAGCGGAGGGTTACTGTAGCATAACTATCCGGGCATCACAAACTAGCAGTTGTTCTATCATATCCGAATGAATTTCATATTCAATATTTTCAGTAGGTGCCGTAGGTTGAGGGGTAGCTAATTGTGGTTCCGGTTGAGGAGAAGATACCCCGAACAAACCCCTCAAAGGATTGTTTTCCACAGTAACAAGTGACAATAAATTTCAGCACACTATACAAATGTTTTCTTACCAAATTTCCACTTACCAAAGGCGCTTCACTCCTCGGTAACGGTGCAAGAAAATAGCCTTGATGACCCACAAGTAGAGGGGGTCAATTGTAGCTCTTTTCGATAAGTAAGAGTGTCGAACCCAACGAGGAGCGGAAGGTAATGACAAGTGGTTTTCAGCCAGGTAATGTCTACAAGTGCTGAAATTGTAAGTAGCAAAGTAGTTAGGTAGCAAGATAATTTGTAACGAGCAAGTAACGATAGTAGTAGAAAAAGTGCAGCAAGGTAGCCCAATCCTTTTGAGGCAAAGGATAGGCCAAAACAGTCTCTTATGATAAGCAAAGTGTTCTCGAGGGTACACGGGAATTTCATCTAGTCACTTTCATCATGTTGGTTCGATTTGTGTTCGCTACTTTGATAATTTGATATGTGGGTAGACCGGTGCTTAGGTGTTGTTCTTACTTGAACAAACCTCCTGTTGGGGATACACATAACAGGTAGGCATGTCATGGATCTAAGACTGGCAGTAGAATAAGGGGTAGGTATGAGGAGGCAAGATCCTAGCTATGGAGTAGTTGTACACACGAGTTTACGAGTTCAGTCCCTTCACAGAGGAAGTAACATCCCTACGTCTCGGTGCGCAGAGGCGATCGACCGGATTGTGTATATGTGTGTGTTTACAAAGGATGCGAACCCTTGTCCCAGACGAGGGGGGTGGCTTATATAGCGTGCACCGGACCCCAGCTCCCCTCCATTACACATGGTTCAATGTACATTAAGAGTGGAACGTTACTGGTAACGCTAGCAATTAAGTGATATAAATGATAATTAAGTCTATGAGTAAATGCCCGACCGTTATTGCGTAGAGTGGCTTTAGGTCTTCTGTACGTCGAGTGGTTTTTGTGACGGTCGAGTGTCATTCATTCCTCCGAGTAGAATGCCTCTGGTCGAGTGGATGATGGTACCCTTCGAATGCTTCTGGCTTTAGGGCGATGACCTTGGGGAGGGCGTCCAGGTCAGGCCTATGACCCTACCCTAGGTACATAGCTTCATCATTAGCCCCCGAATGGTTCGGGGCTTGAGTGGAGAAGGAGTTGAGAATTCCTCCGATTCAATTTTCGCGCTTCGGCAGCGTCTTACTTGCGACCAAGCGAACAATTATAATGATTCAAACTTCTTCTCAGTCGCCTTAATCCATTATTGGTTCTGCCGAGTGAACTTTTGCTGCAATGCTCTGAGTGCTGATATGGAAAAAATCTTCTGCCTCACAGGTTAACTTGCTGCGCGCAGATATCATGGGATCTTGTATTTGGGGAAGCATGCGAGACGGAGGAGTCCACAGTAATCGGATGGGATCAGGCGAGGCCGCCTCGATCACCATGCCACCTTTTTCGCCACGTACCTCGCGCGTGACTGTTGTGGGATTTGATTGGATCGTCCGGCCCCACAAGTCAGCCACTCGGAAGCGGCCCCATATAAGGTGCCAGATTGGGTTTTGTGCACAGCGCCTCTCCATTCTCCTCCTTTCTCCTCTGCTTTCTCCGCCATCCCCATCTCCGTTGCTCCGTGCCGCTGCTCCGCTCGAGCTTCGCTTGCAACCATGGGGAAGGAGAAGACGGAGCCCCTGGAGCGTGCAAAGAAGGCGACGGCGACGGCGAAGGCGAAGAGGTCCAACCGGGGCGGATCCTCGTCGAGATCCGGCCTGCCGCACGGCTGGATCGAGGGCGACTGGATCCGGTCAACGATCAGCCAAGACGACATTGATGATCCGGTCGAGGGGGGGGGCTGATTCCCCATGAATCGGCGCGACTCTTGGAAGGAGAGACTGAACCGCATCCGCGAGATGGTGAGTGTGTTCTCCTCGCAACTCATGTTGACCGTGGATTTTCTCTGCCCCCCCATCCTTTTTCTGGGATTCTTGAACTTCTTTGGAGCACAACTTCGCCACTTCAATCCCAACTCCATCGTATATCTTGCCGCCTACGTGTCCATGTGCGAGAACTTCTTAGGTTGTAGGCCACAGTGGGGTGTTTTCAAGCACATTTTCACTTGTCGTTCTCAGTCGGTCAAGAAGGCCAATCCGAGTGACGAGAGAACGCGCGTGATTCAGATGTGCGGGGGTCTTGGGATTCAGATGAGAAGTAAAAGCACTTTCCCAGCCATGCTCCTTCCCGAGTCGGTCCGAGGTTAGCAGTCGACCTGGTTCTATTGCAAAGACCAGCCGACTCCCGGTCAGTCGACTGGGCTCCCTGCTTTTTCCATGGCTCGGGTCGATAAGCCCTCCGCATTGAAAGTGATCCCAGAGGAGAGAGCGCAGGTGAAGGTGCTGGTCGAGCGAGTGGTGCAGCTCGTCCGGGACGGTGTGTCCGGTATGGATCTGCTGGAGGTATTCCTCAAATGACACATCCAGCCGCTCCAAGCTCGTGATCATCCAATGTGGATGTACTCGGGCATTGAGGATTCCACTCGGATCCACCCGGAGGAGGTCGACGAGGACACGGTGGAGAAGTGGTTGAGAGGCATCACAGGCAACAAAGACAACCCCAGGGGGTCTAGGAGGGTCGCTCCATTCGACCATTCGTGCCAGCCAGACCAGGTCTGACCCTGGATTGCCGAGTACTTTTTTGATCAATCATGTAACTGCCTGTTAACGACTGACTGTTTGCTGCTTTGCTTGTTGTCTTTCAGGCTCTCATTGAGATGTATTCAATGCCCAACGGAGAGCAGGAGCAGGACTCAGTGGAGGAGGCGAGCAGAGGCGATAGCAGTGAGTGGCACTCGGACGAGGAGGAGGGCGAGGAGAGCGGCGACCCAAGTGATGAAGAATAGATCGACTCGCCTCCTCGCAGAGAAAAAAGGTCCAAGCACGCTCACGACCTGGAAAGCCTCCATGACACGGTGGCCGCACTGAATGGGCAGTCTTCGAAGCGTCCCCGGACGTCCTCTCCAGTGCCGACTGAGAGGACACCGAAGCAATCTAAAGTTGCACCTCCTCGAGCGCCGAAACCATCGAAGGTTGTATCATCTAAACCTCCGAAGGCTTTGCCCAAGATCAAAATGGTCATCCCTACTATCTCTGGGTAATAATCTGACCTAATTCTTTGGTTGACTCGGTGTAACAGACGTGACCGACTGAATATTGAAATTTGCAGAGCTGCTACCTCTGGGACTTCCACCCGCCAGTATGAAGAAGATGAGATGGAAGATGCAGTCACCTCCAACCCAGGTACAACTCTTGTGATCTTGTTTTTGATTACATGGTCGATTAAGTTCTGGCGACTCATCTAGGGTCGACTGATTTCTTTGCAGCCCCTCCCAATGTCATTGAACTTCTGGATGATGACGAGGGCGTGCCGCCGAGGCCCAGGAGGAAGAAGGCAACAGCTGGCAAGACATCCAAGTTGGAACCGGCGGCAGAGCTAGTAGTTCAACAGCTCGAAGATGCGAGTAAGGTTTCTGTAACCTTCGCTGACCCAGTGTCAAGTGCGCGCCCCTCATCGTCGACTACACCAGTGCTTGCTTCTACCATCCAACTTCATGCCTCGGATCTCCAAGCCGTTGCGTCTGGACCGTCTGTCCCCTTCTTTGCCCCTCATCATGTTCCAGAAAGCCAGTCGGATGCCGCTGCGGAGGCCATTCGTCAGGCTGGCATAATGATGGAGCGGGTGAAGGCGGTGCACGAAAGCAGTCAGGCTTCTTATGACGCTAGCGCGGCTCTTCGAGCCAATGTACATGTAAGTTGACTTCTGACTGAACTTGTTCTATTAGGATATGCTACCCGAATATTTTCCTTCTCGCAATCTCTCGTTGTCTTGCACTTCGAGACTGCACACCCATTGGGTGTTTTGTCATCTTTATTGTTATCATTCTTCCACTCGGCCCGGTAGAGTGGGATCTAAACCAGTGGGGGAACGCTAAGTGCACCCACTGGGTGTAGTCCCCGAGACCATAGTCGACTGCTGGCAGTCGGTTGGGGTCTGAGCACTACTTTCTCCGGGTGTTTTTACTCGGTCTGGGCGGACCAGCCGAGTGGAACCCGAACCAATGGGGGAACGCTAAGTGCACCCACTGGGTGTAGTCCCCGAGACCGCGGCCGACTGCTGGCAGTCGGTGGGGGTCTGAGTAGTCTTGAAGTTTTATTCACTCGGAAGTAAATAATCTTTGATCTTGTCGATTGATATGTCTTTTACTCACTATAGAAATCTTGTACGCTTATCTCCAAGTTCTCTAAATTTGAGGAAAAGTAGAGACAACTCAACCTTGACCTGGAGCTGGCTCAGCAAAACTTAAAGAAGGCTCAAGATGAAGTCGCTGGTACGGAAGGTAACAGCCTGTTGACTGCTTATGTTGACCATCCCTCAAGTTATCCCTTCCTTCTTCTATTTGATCGAAATGTGTATTTTGCAGAGAAAATGAGGCTGGCCCTGGAGAAGAAGGTCTTGGACCTTGCAACTGCGGAGAAGGAGGCTCAGGAGAAGATTGCCCTTGTTGACCAGAAACTAGCTTTGGTCGGAGCGCTAGAGGAGGAAATCACCAAGTTGAAGTCATCTCTCACTGAATCCAACCGAGAGGCGACTTGTCTAAAAAAAAGATAAAGTGGCTCTGAACGATCAGCTGGAAATCATGACTCGTAGGAGGAACGACTTGCAGGCTTATCTGAAAACCCTCGCCAAGAAGCTCTTCCTTATGCTCGAAGGTATCCCTTTTTATCCGACTGTTTTACTGTTTGCAAGTTAGTCTTGACCAGTCGACTTATTAACTCCTTGACTCTGCAGAGTTCTGCCAAAACTTTGAAGAGGAGACTGGACGGATCGAGACGGGCTTGGATCCTATCCTTTCTCCAGTCGGCGATGAGGCTGCCATGAATGTGCTTCGACTGGAATCCCGTGTTGCCACTGTTACCAGCTATCTTGCTCATTTGAAGGTGGGGGTGTCGCGCATTGACTCATCACTCTGGCCAAGGGCAACACTTCAGAATGATCTCGAGTCTCTGATGACTCGACTCAATGAGGTCCCTGGTCGAGTGCAGGAATGGAAGAAGTCCTCTGTCCGATGCGGCGCTGACGTGGCTCTGTCGCTGGTTAGGATCCACTGCAAAGAAGCTCGCGAAGAGAAGCTGGCGGTGATCAAGGTCGCCAACACCAAAAGGCACGACTTCGAATCCTTCATGGAGACTTTCATTGCTGCTGCCACTTGGATCGTGGACGGGATCGATTTGGACGAGTTCGTCGAGCCTGCAAGCCCTCCTCCTGCTGAGTGAACAAACTTGATACATAAACTTCCTTGAAATTTGCCTCGGAATGCCGAGTGATTTTTGTAACCGTTAAACTCCTTCGGCCCTGATGCCCGAGTACTTTTATCTTCGTCCTGAAACTTTTGAGGTTTTATCCGATCTTGTTTTATCTTCTGCATGTGCTTGTGTTTGCCTTCGAGTTGAACTTATTCTTCACTCGGAATGTTTCTTGAAATGCAGCTCTGAGGGAGATACCCCAGTCGACATGCGCCTCTCCATCCTTGTGGATAGGGATGGAGCACACGTTGTGCTTGTTGTTGGAAATATGCCCTAGAGGCAATAATAAAATGGTTATTATTATATTTCTTTGTTCATGATAATTGTCTATTGTGCATGCTATAATTGTGTTATCCGGAAATTGTAATACATGTGTGGATACATAGACCACAACACGTCCATAGTGATCCTCTAGTTGACTAGCTCGTTGATCAAAAGATAGTCATGGTTTCCTGACTATGGACATTGGATGTCATCGATAACGGGATCACATCATTAGGAGAATGCTGTGATGGACAAGACCCAATCCTAAGCATAGCTCAAAGATCGTGTATTCGTTTGCTGTAGCTTTTCTGAATGTCAAGTATCATTTCCTTAGACCATGAGATTGTGCAACTCCCGGATACCGTAGGAGTGCCTTGGGTGTGCCAAACGTCACAAGTAACTGGGTGACTATAAAGGTACACTACATGTATCTCCGAAAGTGTCTGTTGGGTTGGCACGAATCGAGACTGGGATTTGTCACTCCGTATGACGGAGAGGTATCTCTGGGCCCACTCGGTAATGCATCATCATAATGAGCTCAATGTGACCAAGTGGTTGATCACGGGATCATGCATTACGGCACGAGTAAAGTGACTTGCCAGTAACGAGATTGAATGAGGTATTGGGATACCCACGATCGAGTCTCGGGCAAGTAACGTACCGATTGACAAAGGGAAATGTATACGGATTGATTGAATCCTCGACATCGTGGTTCATCCGATGAGATCATCGTGGAGCATGTGGGAGCCAACATGGGTATCCAGATCCCGCTGTTGGTTATTGACCGAAGAGGCATCTCGGTCATGTCTGCATGTCTCCCGAACCCGTAGGGTCTACACACTTAAGGTTCGGTGACGCTAGGGTTGTAGAGATATTAATATGCAGTAACCCGAAAGTTGTTCGGAGTCCCGGATGAGATCTTGGACGTCACGAGGAGTTCCAGAATGGTTCGGAGGTAAAGATTTATATATAGGAAGTCCAGTTTCGGCCATCGGGAAGGTTTCGGGGGTCGCCGGTATTGTACCGGGACTACCGGAAGGGTTCCGGGGGTCCACCGGGTGGGGCCACCTATCCCGGAGGGCCCCGTGGGCTGAATTGGGAGGAAAACCAGCCCCTAGTGGGCTGGTGCGCCCCCCCATGGGCCTCCCCTGCGCCTAGGGTTGGGAAACCCTAGGGGTGGGGGCGCCCCCCACTTGGCTTGGGGGGGAAGCCACCCCTTGGCCGCCACCCCCTTGGAGATCCATCTCCTAGGGACGGCGCCCCCCCAAGGCCCCTATGTAAAGAGGGGGGAGGGAGGGCAGCCGCACCCCCTTGCTCTTGGCACCTCCCTCTCCCTCCGTAACACCTCTCCTCCAAGCTTACGCTTGGCGAAGCCCTGCCGGGATCCTGCTGCATCCACCACCACGCCGTCGTGCTGCTGGATCTTCATCAACCTCTCCTTCCCCCTTGCTGGATCAAGTTGGAGGAGACGTCTTCCCAACCGTACATGTGTTGAACGCGGAGGTGCCATCCGTTCGGCACTAGGTCATCGGTGATTTGGATCACGTCGAGTACGACTCCATCAACCCCGTTCTCTTGAACGCTTCCGCGCGCGATCTACAAGGGTATGTAGATGCACTCATCTCTCCCTCGTTGCTAGATGACTCCATAGATTGATCTTGGTGATGCGTAGAAAATTTTAAAATTCTGCTACGTTCCCCAACAGTGGCATCATGAGCTAGGTCTATGCGTAGTTTCTATGCACGAGTAGAACACAAAGTAGTTGTGGGCGTCGATATTGTCAATTATCTTGCCGTTACTAGTCTTATCTTGATTCAGCGGCATTGTGGGATGAAGCGGCCCGGACCGACCTTACACGTACGCTTACGTGAGACTGGTTGCACCGACTGACATGCACTAGTTGCATAAGGTGGCTGGTGGGTGTTTGTCTCTCCCACTTTAGTCGGATCAGATTCGATGAACAGGGTCCTTATGAAGGGTAAATAGAAATTGGCAATTCACGTTGTGGTTTTGGCGTAGGTAAGAAACGTTCTTGCTAGAATCCTATAGCAACCACGTAAAAACTTGCAACAATAATTAGAGGACGTCTAACTTGTTTTTGCAGCAAGTGTTTTGTGATGTGATATGGCCAAAGGATGTGATGAATGATATATGTGATGTATGAGATGATCATGTTCTTGTAATAGGAATCACGACTTGCATGTCGATGAGTATGACAACCGGCAGGAGCCATAGGAGTTGTCTTAATTTATTTGTGACCTGCGTGTCAACATATAACGTCATGTAATTACTTTACTTTATTGCTAAACCGTTAGCCATAGTAGTAGAAGTAATAGATGACAAGACAACTTCAAGAAGACACGATGATGGAGATCATGATGATGGAGATCATGGTGTCATGCCGGTGACAATGATGATCATGGAGCCCCGAAGATGGAGATCAAAAGGAGCAAATGATATTGGCCATATCATGTCACTATTTGATTACATGTGATGTTTATCATGTTTTACATCTTATTTGCTTAGAACGACGGTAGCTTAAATAAGATGATCCCTCGTAATAATTTCAAGAAAGTGTTCCCCCTAACTGTGCACCGTTGCGAAGGTTCATTGTTTCGAAGCACCACGTGATGATCAGGTGTGATAGATTCTAACGTTCGAATACAACGGGTGTAAGCCAGATTTACACACGCAATACACTTAGGTTGACTTGACGAGCCTAGCATGTACAGATATGGCCTCGAAACACGGGAAGACCGAAAGGTCGAGCATGAGTCGTATAGAAGATACGATCAACATGTAGATGTTCACCGATGTTGGCTAGTCCGTCTCACGTGATGATCGGACATGGCCTAGTTAACTCGGATCATGTTTCACTTAGATGACTGGAGGGATGTCTATCTGAGTGGGAGTTCATTGAGTAATTTGATTAGATGAACTTAATTATCATGAACTTAGTCTAAAATCTTTACAATATGTCTTGTATATCAAATGGCCCATGTTGTCCTCAACTTCAACGCGTTCCTAGAGAAAACCAAGCTGAAAGATGATGGCAGCAACTATACGGACTGGGTCCGGAACCTGAGGATCATCCTCATAGCTGCCAAGAAAGATTATGTCCTAGAAGCACCGCTAGGTAACGCACCTGTCCCAGAGAACCAAGACATTATGAACGCTTGGCAGTCACATGCTGATGACTACTCCCTCGTTCAGTGTGGCATGCTTTACAGCTTAGAACCGGGGCTCCAAAAGCGTTTTGAGAGACACGGAGCATATGAGATGTTCGAAGAGATGAAAATGGTTTTCCAAGCTCATGCCCGGGTCGAGACATATGAAGTCTCCGACAAGTTCTTCAGTTGTAAGATGGAGGAAAATAGTTCTGTCAGTGAGCACATACTCAAAATGTCTGGGTTGCATAACCGCTTGACTCAGCTGGGAGTTAATCTCCCGGATGACGCGGTCTTTGACAGAATCCTTCAGTCGCTTCCACCGAGCTACAAGAGCTTTGTGATGAACTTCAATATGCAGGGGATGGAAAAGAGCATTCATGAGGTATATTCAATGCTGAAATCAGCAGAGGTGGAAATCAAAAAGGAACATCAAGTGTTGATGGTGAATAAAACCACTAAGTTCAAGAAAGGCAAGGGTAAGAAGAACTTCAAGAAGGACGGCAAGGGAGTTGCCACGCCCGGTAAGCAAGCTGTCGGGAAGAAGCCAAAGAATGGAACCAAGCCCGAGACTGAGTGTTTTTATTGCAAGGGAAGTGGTCACTGGAAGTGGAACTGCCCCAAATACTTAGCGGACAAGAAGGTCGGCAACACCAAAGGTATATGTGATATACATGTAATTGATGTGTACCTTACCAGTACTCGTAGTAGCTCCTGGGTATTTGATACCGGTGCGGTTGCTCACATTTGTAACTCAAAGTAGGAGCTGCGGAATAAGCGGAGACTGGTGAAGGACGAGGTGACGATGCGCGTCGGGAATGGTTCCAAGGTCGATGTGATCACCGTCGGCACGCTACCTCTACATTTACCTATGGGATTAGTTTTAAACCTCAATAATTGTTATTTAGTACCAGCTTTGAGCATGAACATTGTATCAGGATCTCGTTTAATTCGAGATGGCTACTCATTTAAATCCGAGAATAATGATTGTTCTATTTATATGAGAGATATGTTTTATGGTCATGCTCCGATGGTGAATGGTTTATTCTTAATGAATCTCGAGCGTAATGCTACACATATTCATAGTGTGAATACCAAAAGATGTAAGGTTGATAATGATAGTCCCACATACTTGTGGCACTGCCGCCTTGGTCACATAAGTGTCAAACGCGTGAAGAAGCTCCATGCAGATGGACTTTTAGAGTCTCTTGATTACGAATCATTTGACACGTGCGAACCATGCCTCATGGGTAAAATGACCAAGACTCCGTTCTCAGGAACAATGGAGCGAGCAACCAACTTATTGGAAATCATACATACTGATGTGTGCGGTCCAATGAGTGTTGAGGCTCGCGGTGGCTATCATTATGTTCTCACCCTCACTGATGACTTGAGTAGATATGGGTATGTCTACTTAATGAAACACAATTCTGAGACCTTTGAAAAGTTCAAGGAATTTCAGAGTGAGGTTGAGAATCAATGTGACAGGAAAATCAAGTTCTTGCGATCAGATCGTGGGGGAGAATACTTGAGTCACGAATTTGGCACACACTTAAGAAAATGTGGAATAGTTTCACAACTCACGCCGCCAGGAACACCTCAGCGTAATGGTGTGTCCGAACGTCGTAATCGCACTCTATTGGATATGGTGCGATCTATGATGTCTCTTACTGATTTACCGCTGTCATTTTGGGGCTATGCTTTAGAGACTACCGCATTCACTTTAAATAGGGCTCCGTCGAAATCCGTTGAGACGACACCGTATGAATTATGGTTTGGGAAGAAACCTAAGTTGTCATTTCTAATAGTTTGGGGATGCGATGCTTATGTCAAGAAACTTCAACCTGAAAAGCTCGAACCCAAATCGGAAAAATGCGTCTTCATAGGATACCCTAAAGAAACTATTGGGTATACCTTCTACCTCAGATCCGAAGGCAAGATCTTTGTTGCCAAGAATGCGTCCTTTCTAGAGAAAGAGTTTCTCTCGAAAGAAATAAGTGGGAGGAAAATAGAACTTGATGAAGTATTACCTCTTGAACCAGTAAGTAGCGCAGCTCAAGAAAATGTTCCTGAGGTGCCTGCACCGACTAGAGAGGAAGTTAATGATGATGATCATGAAACTTCAGATCAAGTTGCTACTGAACTTCGTAGGTCCACAAGGACACGTTCCGCACCAGAGTGGTACGGCAACCCTGTCTTGGAAATCATGTTGTTAGACAATGTTGAACCTTCGAACTATGAAGAAGCAATGCCGGGCCCGGATTCCAACAAATGGTTGGAAGCCATGAAATCCGAGATAGGATCCATGTATGAAAACGAAGTATGGACTTTGACTGACTTGCCCGTTGATCGGCGAGACATAGAAAATAAATGGATCTTTAAGAAGAAGACAGACGCGGATGGTAACATAACCATCTATAAAGCTCGGCTTGTCGCTAAGGGTTATCGACAAGTTCAAGGGGTTGACTACGATGAGACTTTCTCACCCTTAGCAAAGCTGAAGTCCGTCCGAATCATGTTAGCAATTGCTGCATTCTATGACTATGAGATATGGCAAATGGACGTCAAAACGGCATTCCTTAATGGTTTCCTTAAGGAAGAATTGTATATGATGCAGCCGGAAGGTTTTGTCGATCCTAAGAATGCTGACAAGGTGTGCAAGCTCCAACGCTCCATTTATGGGCTGGTGCAAGCATCTCGGAGTTGGAACATTCATTTTGATGAGATGATCAAAGTGTTTGGGTTTATGCAGACTTATGGAGAAGCCTGCATTTACAAGAAAGTGAGTGGGAGCTCTGTAGCATTTCTCATATTGTATGTGGATGACATACTGTTGATGGGAAATGATATAGAATTCTTGGAAAGCATAAAGGCCTACTTGAACAAGTGTTTTTCAATGAAGGACCTTGGAGAAGCTGCTTATATATTAGGCATCAAGATCTATAGAGATAGACCGAGACGCCTCATTGGTCTTTCACAGAGTACGTACCTTGACAAGATATTGAAGAAGTTCAAAATGGATCAGTCAAAGAAGGGGTTCTTGCCTGTATTGCAAGGTACGAGATTGAGCACGGCTCAATGCCCGACCACGGCAGAAGATAGAGAAAAGATGAGTGTCGTCCCCTATGCCTCGCCATAGGGTCTATCATGTATGCTATGCTGTGTACCAGACCTGATGTAAACCTTGCCGTAAGTTTGGTAGGAAGGTACCAAAGTAATCCCGGCATGGAACACTGGACAGCGGTCAAGAATATCCTGAAGTACCTGAAAAGGACTAAGGATATGTTTCTCGTTTATGGAGGTGACGAAGAGCTCGTCGTAAAGGGTTACGTCGATGCTAGCTTCGACACAGATCTGGATGACTCTAAGTCACAAACCGGATACGTGTATATTTTGAATGGTGGGGCAGTAAGCTGGTGCAGTTGCAAGCAAAGCGTTGTGGCGGGATCTACATGTGAAGCGGAGTACATGGCAGCCTCGGAGGCAGCACAAGAAGCAGTCTGGGTGAAGGAGTTCATTACCGACCTAGGAGTCATACCCAATGCGTCGGGCCCGATGACTCTCTTCTGTGACAACACTGGAGCTATTGCCCTTGCCAAGGAGCCCAGGTTTCACAGGAAGACCAGGCATATCAAGCGTCGCTTCAACTCCATTCGTGAAAGTGTTCAAAATGGAGACATAGAGATTTGTAAAGTACATACGGACCTGAATGTGGCAGATCCGTTGACTAAACCTCTCCCTAGAGCAAAACATGATCAACACCAGAACTGCATGGGTGTTCGATTCATCACAATGTAACTAGACTATTGACTCTAGTGCAAGTGGGAGACTGTTGGAAATATGCCCTAGAGGCAATAATAAAATGGTTATTATTATATTTCTTTGTTCATGATAATTGTCTATTGTTCATGCTATAATTGTGTTATCCGGAAATCGTAATACATGTGTGAATACATAGACCACAACACGTCCCTAGTGAGCCTCTAGTTGACTAGCTCGTTGATCAAAAGATAGTCATGGTTTCCTGACTATGGACATTGGATGTCATTGATAACGGGATCACATCATTAGGAGAATGATGTGATGGACAAGACCCAATCCTAAGCATAGCTCAAAGATCGTGTAGTTCGTTTGTTGTAGCTTTTCCGAATGTCAAGTATCATTTCCTTAGACCATGAGATTGTGCAACTCCCGGATACCGTAGGAGTGCCTTGGGTGTGCCAAACGTCACAACGTAACTGGGTGACTATAAAGGTACACTACAGGTATCTCCGAAAGTGTCTGTTGGGTTGGCACGAATCGAGACTGGGATTTGTCACTCCGTATGACGGAGAGGTATCTCTGGGCCCACTCGGTAATGCATCATCATAATGAGCTCAATGTGACCAAGTGGTTGATCACGGGATCATGCATTATGGCACGAGTAAAGTGACTTGCCGGTAACGAGATTGAACGAGGTATTGGGATACCGACGATCGAGTCTCGGGCAAGTAACGTACTGATTGACAAAGGGAATTGTATACGGATTGATTGAATCCTCGACATCGTGGTTCATCTGATGAGATCATCGTGGAGCATGTGGGAGCCAACATGGGTATCCAGATCCCGCTGTTGGTTATTGACCGGAGAGGCATCTCGGTCATGTCTGCATGTCTCCCGAACCCGTAGGGTCTACACACTTAAGGTTCGGTGACGCTAGGGTTGTAGAGATATTAATATGCAGTAACCCATAAGTTGTTCGGAGTCCCGGATGAGATCCCGGACATCACGAGGAGTTCCGGAATGGTTCAGAGGTAAAGATTTATATATAGGAAGTCCAGTTTCAGCCATCGGGAAGGTTTCGGGGGTCGCCGGTATTGTACCGGGACCATCGGAAGGGTCCCAGGGGTCCATCGGGTGGGGCCACCTATCCCGGAGGGCCCCATGGGCTGAATTGGGAGGAAAACCAGCCCCTAGTGGGCTGGTGCGCCCCCCCCCTTGGGCCTCCCCTGCGCCTAGGGTTGGGAAACCCTAGGGGTGGGGCGCCCCCCACTTGGCTTGGGGGAAGCCACCCCTTGGCTGCCGCCCCCTTGGAGATCCATCTCCTAGGGCCGGCGCCCCCCCAAGGCCCCTATATAAAGAGGTGGGAGGGAGGGCAGCCACACCCCCTTGCTCTTGGCGCCTCCCTCTCCCTCCGTAACACCTCTCCTCCCCTCTTGCGCTTGGCGAAGCCCTGCCGGGATCCTGCTGCATCCACCACCACGCCATCGTGCTGCTGGATCTTCATCAACCTCTCCTTCCCCCTTGCTGGATCAAGTTGGAGGAGACGTCTTCCCAACCGTATGTGTGTTGAACGCGGAGGTGTCGTCCGTTCGGCACTAGGTCTTCGGTGATTTGGATCACGTCGAGTACGACTCCATCAACCCCGTTCTCTTGAACGCTTCCGCGCGCGATCTACAAGGGTATGTAGATGCACTCCTCTCTCCCTCATTGCTAGATGACTCCATAGATTGATCTTGGTGATGCGTAGAAAATTTTAAAATTCTGCTACGTTCCCCAACACTTGTGGCACAGCTCCGAGGAGAGAGTTGCAATCGACCTGCACCTCGTTGTCCTTATGGATAGGGATGGAGCGCACGTTGTACTTGTGGCGTAGCTCCGAGGTGAAGGTTCCATCCGACCTGCACCTCATTGTCCTTGCAGATAGGGATGGAGCCCATGTTGTACTTGTGGCGCAGCTCTAAAGAGAAGGTTGCATTCGACCTGCACCTTGTCATCCTTGCGGATAGGGATGGAGCGCATGTTGTACTTGTGGCGCAGCTCCGAGGAGAGAGTTGCAGTTGACCTGCATCTCGTCGTCTTAGGCGAGTACTGGACTGCAGCTAAGCCCCCAAGTGTGAGGTTTGCTCATCACTCGGTAGGATTTTTAAAACTTGTGCGAGTACTGGACTACAGCTAAGCCCCCGAGTGTGAGGTTTGCTCATCACTCGGTAGGATTTTTAATACGAGTACTGGACTGCAGCTAAGCCCCGAGTGTGAGGTTTGCTCATCACTCGGTAGGATTTTTAAACTTAGGCGAGTACTGGACTGCAGCTAAGCCCCGAGTGTGAGGTTTGCTCATCACTCGGTAGGATTTTTAAACTTAGGCGAGTACTGGACTGCAGCTAAGCCCCGAGTGTGAGGTTTGCTCATCACTCGGTAGGATTTTTAAACTTAGGCGAGTACTGGACTGCAGCTAAGCCCCGAGTGTGAGGTTTGCTCATCACTCGGTAGGATTTTTAAACTTAGGCGAGTACTGGACTGCAGCTAAGCCCCCGAGTGTGAGGTTTGCTCATCACTCGGTAGGATTTTTAAACTTAGGCGAGTACTGGACTGCAGCTAAGCCCCGAGTGTGAGGTTTGCTCATCACTCGGTAGGATTTTTAAACTTAGGCGAGTACTGGACTGCAGCTAAGCCCCGAGTGTGAGGTTTGCTCATCACTCGGTAGGATTTTTAAACTTAGGCGAGTACTGGACTGCAGCTAAGCCCCGAGTGAGAGGTTTGCTCATCACTCGGTAGGATTTTTAAACTTAGGCGAGTACTGGACTGCAGCTAAGCCCCCGAGTGAGAGGCTTGCTCATCACTCGGTAGGATTTTTAAACTTAGGCGAGTACTGGACTGCAGCTAAGCCCCGAGTGAGAGGCTTGCTCATCACTCGGTAGGATTTTTAAACTTAGGCGAGTACTGGACTGCAGCTAAGCCCCGAGTGAGAGGCTTGCTCATCACTCGGTAGGATTTTTTAAACTTAGGCGAGTACTGGACTGCAGCTAAGCCCCCGAGTGAGAGGCTTGCTCATCACTCGGTAGGATTTTTAAACTTAGGCGAGTACTGGACTGCAGCTAAGCCCCGAGTGAGGCTTGCTCATCACTCGGTAGGATTTTTAAACTCACTCGGCGGGATTTTTTTTAACTTAGGCGAACGGATTCGCAGCTAGCCACCCACTAGGGGGTTTAGACACAAACGTAAGTAATCAACCATATTTTTAGAAGATTGTAAAACTCTTGTCTTTGATAAACAAACTACAAATGTGCTTCTTATTACATCTCAACAGACTGAGTGTTTTAAGTATAAAAGGGGCGGAGTAGCTCCACATTCCAAGCGCGCGGCTTGTCTTTCTTGTGCTCGACGTTATAGAGGTGGTACGCTCCGTTGTGGAGCACTCTGGACAACGAAGGGGCCTTCCCAGGAAGGAGCAAGCTTGTGTGGTTTCTACTGATCCACTCGAAGAACCAAGTCTCCCTCTTGAAATGCTCGACCCCTTACGTTTTTGGTGTGGAATCGACGCAGATCTTGTGAATAAATGGTCGATCGGATCAAGGTCATCTCCCTTTCTTCCTCCAGGAGATCAACCACATCTTGTCGTGCCTGTTCTGTGTCTTCTTCTGAGAAAAGCTTGACTCGGGGCGCATTGTGGAGCAAGTCACTCGGAAGTACAGCTTCGGCTCCATAAACCAAGAAAAAGGGAGTTCTGCCAGTCGACCGATTGGGAGTTCTCCTCGATCCCCACAATACCGATGGAAGTTCATCGACCCAAGCTCCTGCTGTGTGTTTGAGATCACGCATCAGTCGGGGTTTTAGTCCTTTGAGAATCAATCCATTTGCTCTTTCAGCTTGCCCATTCGACTGGGGGTAGGTGACTGAAGCATAGTCGACTCGAGTACCTTGAGAAGCATAGTAAGTTCTGAACTCATCAGAATCGAAGTTTGACCCGTTGTCAGTGATGCTGCTGTGTGGAACACCATATCTGAATGTTAATTCTCTGATGAAGCTGACAGCAGTGCTGGCTTCAAGGTTCTTGATAGGCTTGGCTTCAATCCATTTGGTGAACTTGTCGACCGCTACAAGCACATGAGTGAATCCACTCCTACCAGTCCTCAAAGGTCCAACCATATCCAATCCCCAAACAGCAAAAGGCCAGACGAGTGGAATGGTCTTCAGGGCCGACGCAGGCTTGTGAGACATGTTGGAGTAAAACTGGCAACCTTCACATTTGTTGACTATTTTTTTGCCATCTCATTTGCTCGTGGCCAGTAAAATCCCGCTCGGTATGCTTTGGCCACAATGGTCCGATAGGACGCATGGTGACCACAGGTCCCCGAGTGGATGTCGTTGAGGATCACTCGACCTTCTTCAGCTGTTATGAATTTCTGACAGACTCCAGTCACACTTTCTCTGAACAACTGTCCTCTTATCACGGTAAAGGCTTTGGATCAACGAATGATCTGTCCAGCCTCTTCTTCATCCTCTGGGAGTTCCTTTCTAAGAATGTACGCGATATATGGTATTGTCTAATCGGGAGTGATGACCAAAACCTCCATGATCAAATCGACCACGGCTGGGACCTCGATTTCAGTCGGATCAGTGGCACTCTTTTGTTGGGGGGCTCTTCAGTGAAAGGATCTTCTTGAACTAAAGGTGTATGAATATGTTCCAGGAACACATTGCTGGGAATGGCTTCCCTCTTGGAACCTATCTTTGCTAGATCATCAGCTGCTTGATTTTTCAATCGGGGTATGTGATGGAGCTCCAACCCCTCAAACCTCTTTCCTAACTTTCTCACTGCATTGCAATAACCAGTCATAGCTGGGCTTTTGACGTCCCACTCCTTCATCACCTAATTGACCACTAAATCTGAGTCGCCATAGACCATGAGGCGACGGACGCCGAGTGAAATGGCCATATGCAACCGTACAGAAGTGCCCCATATTCGGCTTCGTTGTTGGAAGAGTCAAAGTGAATCTGGAGAACATAGCTGAGTTTGTCACCACGAGGGGATACCAACTCCACCCAGCACCGGATCCATTCAGCATCTTGGAGCCATCGAAGAACATGGTCCAATGTTCTGAGTGAATTTGGGCCAGAAGTTGTTGTTCGATCCACTCGGAGAGGAAATCTGATATTGCTTGGGACTTGATAGCTTTATTTGCCTCAAACTTGATGTCCAGGGGAAGGAGTTCAATGCCCACTTTGCCACTCGACCAGTTGCACCTCTGTTGTTCAGAATCTCTGATAATGGAGCGTCGCTGACGATTGTAATGGAATGATCAGAGAAATAGTGTGCAACCTTCTTCGTGGTCATGTAAATCCCATAAACAAGCTTCTGATAGTGTGGATATCTTTGCTTCGATGGAGTCAGAACTTTAGAAACGTAATATACTTGGCACTGAACTTTATAGGATTTTCCTTCTTCTTCCCGCTCGATCGTGAGTACTGTACTAACAACTTGTCCAGTGGCTGCAATATAAAGAAGTAAAGGCTCTTTGCTGATTGGTGCAGCAAGCACCGGCTGGGTGGAAAGCAGGGCTTTGAGCTCTGCAAACGTTGCATCAGCTTCGGGAGTCCACTCAAACTTATCAGACTTCTTCATCAGTCGGTAAAGAGGCAATGCCTTTTCACCGAGGCGAGAAATGAATCAACTCAAGGCGGCCAAACAACTAGTAAGCTTCTGGACATCGTGCACACGCATAGGGCGTTTCATCCGAAGTATAGCACCAACTTTCTCTGGGTTAGCATCGATCCCTCGTTCGGAAACGAGGAAACCGAGTAACTTTCCGCCAGGAACTCCGAATGTGCACTTTGATGGATTAAGCTTGATATCATATCTTCTGAGGTTGGCAAAGGTTTCAGCAAGGTCAGCCAGCAGGTCGGAACCCTTACGTGACTTGACCACAATGTCATCCATGTATGCTTCCACATTTCGACTGATTTGAGTGAGCAGACACTTCTGGATCATCCTCATGAATGTGGCTCCGGCGTTCTTCAGGTCGAATGGCATGGTGACATAACATAAGCATCCGAATGGAGTGATGAAAGCCGTTTTTATCTCATCTGGTCCATACAGCTGGATCTGATGGTACCCGGAATAGGCGTCCAAAAAAGACAAATGCTCACACCCCGCAGTCGAGTCGACGATTTGGTCGATGCGGGGGAGAGGAAAATGATCTTTCGGGCAGGCCTGATTGATATGCTTGAAGTCAATGCACATGCGAAGTGAATCGTCCTTCTTGGGGACCATGGCAACATTGGCGAGCCACTCGGAGTGGTAGATTTCTCGGATGAACTCAACTGCCAGGAGCCGAGCCACTTCCTCACCAATTGCTTTTCTCTTCTGGACGGCGGACCGTCGGAGATGTTCCTTGACATGTTTCACTTTTGGGTCAACTCGCAAATGATGCTCAGCCAGTCCCCTGGGTACACCCAGCATGTCAGAAGGATTCCATGCAAAGATGTCCCAGTTCTCACGGAGGAACTGGATGAGCGCTTCTTCCTATTTGCTGTCGAGTGTCGTTGAAATATGAGTCAGAGCAACATTGTGATCAGTTGGGTGAATATGAATCGGTTTCATTTCTCCAAACGACTGAAATGTAGAGTCTGTGGCAGGCTTCTTAGCTCGCAGCAAATCACTCGGATCTGCATTTTTCTGGTACTCTTGCAATTCTACTACTGCCATTTGTGCATCGACAATTTTTGAGCCGTTTTGGAAGCACTCTTCTGCCTTCTGTCGGTTGCCAGTGATAGTGATCACCCCTCTGGGACCAGGCATCTTCAATTTGAGATACACGTAACATGGTCGAGCCATAAAATGTGCATAAGAGGGCCTACCCAGAATAGCATGGTAAGCACTCTTGAAGTCCACCACTTCAAATGTCAACTTCTCCTTGCGGTAATTTTTGGAATCACCAAAAACCACGTTAAGGGTGATCTGGCCGAGTGACTGGGCCTTCTCGCTAGGTACAACTCCATGGAAACTCATATTGCTTTCGCTAAGCTTGGACATCAGAATGCCCATCCCTTTCAGAGTTTCAGCATAAAGGATATTTAGACCACTGCCACCATCCATCAGTACCTTAGTCAGTCGAGTGCCTTCAACAATAGGGTCAACTACCAGCGCTTGCCTCCCAGGGGTGGCTATATGTGCTGGATGATCCGACTGGTCGAATGTGATGGCAGTCTGGGACCACTTCAGATAACTGGGTGTCGCCGGAGCAACCATGTTCACCTCTCTGTTAATAACTTTCAATCGATTTTTGCTCTCAACATCAGCAAAAATCATCAGAGTGGAATTGACATTTGGAAAACCATCATCATCTTCTTCCCTTTACTCACCCTTGTCTGACTCCTTTTCCTTCTCCTTGGGTTGTTTCTCTCAGAACTGCCGGATCAGGAGACGACACTGTCGAGTGGTGTGCTTAGGGTAAATGAGATTCCCCTCTTCATCTTTTTTGGTATGAATGTGGCATGGTAAATCCAATACATCATTCCCATCTTGATCTTTAACCTTCTTGGGAGTCCAGGGCCCTTTGGGCTTCCCCTTGAATTTCCCTTGGGCCACAACTAAAGCTTCTCCAGGAGCAGCTGGTTCGGCCTTGCGCTTCTGTTTCCGACTGGAATTCCCTCCTCTGGTTTCTTGGGCGACTGTTTTGTGCTTGCCGCTCCGGAGTCGGTCTTCCTCTTCACCATTGGCATGCTTGGTGGCAATCTCCATCATTCGACTCAGGGACATATCTCCTGTCCGACCGAACTTCAGGTTCAACTATCTGTACTTAACACCTTCCTTGAAGGCACAAAATGCTTGGTGATCCGACACATTCTCCACTGTGTGGTGCAATGTGATCCATCTCTGGATATAATCTCTCAAGGTTTCATTCGGCTTCTGCACACAAGAGTGCAACTCTGTCAACCCCGCCGGCCTTTTGCATGTACCTTCAAAGGTTCTAACAAACACTCGGGCAAGTTCCTCCCAACTATATATGCTGCCAAGCGCTAACTGATTCAACCACGCTCTGGTTGAGCCCTCCAACATCAAAGGAAGGTGCTTCATGTCCAATTCATCATTGCCGCTACCGATCTGCACAGCCACTCGGTAGTCCTCAAGCCAAGTGTTAGGCTTGGACTCGGCAGTGAACTTGCTGACTCCAGTCGCCAACCTGAAGTTAGGAGGAATCACTGCTGCTCTGATGGCCCTGCTGAAACACTCGGGACCTAAAACATGCACCCTGCTTCCAGTCGGATAATCTCTATCATGGCCCTCTCTGAGTGCCCTGTTCCTGTCGACCAGACCTTGAACAAGAATAGATCTCGCATCAAAGCCTGGCTCTCTGGGGTCAACTGGAATTCTTTGTTCGCCGCTATGGGGGCGCCTGTCCTCTTCCCGCTGATGCACATATGACCCACTCCTTGGAGGAGGCGTGGGCACTCGACGACGGTCATCGTGGTCGACTCGATGATCATACTGCTCACGGTTCCTGTACTGATCCTGCCGGTGCCCACGTCCCTCACGCCGCGGAGGCGATCTTGGGCTGTGAGCAGATTGGACAGTGTCTGCCACCACAGATCTGGTATGAATCCTATTCCGCGACTGAGATACTACTGTATTCTGCTCTCCTGCTGCCCGGAGTAAAGCCCGGATCTGCATCAAACCTCGGCCAGCTTCCGACTGGGAAGGCTGAATTGACTCTGCTATTCGGGCTGCAGCTGTGAGATTCTGGATCGGAGTTTGGTATACCTGAGTCGGAGGCAGAAAAAGTTGTCGTCGACTGGACTCAGGAATCCGCTGCCGAGCACCCTCGTCGAGTGCGCGCTGGAGGTTCTCCAGTCGAGTGTGCTTAGCCAAGTTGGCCAGGCGCGCCTCCTCCAAGGCCGGGGCGTTGGGGGTTTCTCCAACGATACGAGTGTGAAGTGCATCCATATTGCGGCGGCGAAGATCTTCCCTCTGCTGCAAAGAGAGGGGTTCGGGGCGGTACTCCTCGTGGACGCGTGACGGATCGCCGACGCCATCACCACCGTCATCGCGGGGGAAGCCAGGAGGACTGCGTGGTCCATTGACCATCAATACTTCCGCCGCGAGGTCACTGCTGTCGCACTCGGATGCAGTCTCGACGGAGCCAGTCGAACAAGCTGTAGAGAGTTTCATCAGGCTCGATCGCCGCGATTTGTGGGGTGGCAAATTGGAGGGCCACCGCATGCCTCACCCACCACTAGAGTCGTGACCGACCGAATCACTTGCACCGATGAGCAGCGGGGAGCGAGGACGCCGTAGGAGCCGACTGATACTGAGTCGACGGTTGTCGAAGAAGGACGCCACGGACGCACGTGCGGAAGTGCGTTGCCCCGCGGACGGGGAGCACGTTGACGTCGAGTGGAGCCTCGTGGAGCCAAGCGGAGCCGTCGGCAATGAAGACGAGCGCGCCAAGACGGATCTCACGGCCCTCAGCCAATCCTTCATCGGAAACCATGATTATGGGAATCGGAAAAATCGCAACTTCTCCAACAAAATGCTAAAACACCTGCCCCACGGTGGGCACCAACTGTCGTGGATCTAATACTGACAGTAGAATGGGGGTAGGTATGAGGAGGCAAGATCCTAGCTATGGAGTAGTTGTACACACGAGTTTACGAGTTCAGGCCCTTCACGGAGGAAGTAACAACCCTACGTCTCAGTGCCCGGAGGCGGTCGACTGGATTGTGTATATGTGTGTGTTTACAAAGGATGCGAACCCTTGCCACAGAGGAGGGGGTGGTTTATATAGAGTGCGCCGGGACCCCAGCTCCCCTCCGTTACACAGGGTTCAATGTACATTAAGAGTGGAACGTTACTGGTAACTCTAGCAATTAAGTGATATAAATGATAATTAAGTCTATGAGTAAACGCTCGACCATTATTGGGTAGAGTGGTTTTAGGTCTTCTGTACGTCGAGTGGTTTTTGTGACGGTCGAGTGTCATTCATTCCTCCGAGTGGAATGCCTCTGGTCGAGTGGATGATGGTACCCTTCGAATGCTTCTGGCTTTAGGGCGATGACCTTGGGGAGGGCGTCCAAGTCAGGCCTATGACCCTACCCTTGGTACATAGCTTCATCAAGGCCCACGAAGGGTCGAAATATCATAAAGCATGGGGTCCACACAACATGTGGGTCCAGATAAATTTCATACAGACATACTATCACTCGGACAAGCAGCATACTATCCACTCGGACAAGCAGCATACTATCCACTCGAGCAAGCAGCATACCATCCACTCGGATAATAGTTCACCACTCGATCGTACGACTCACCCGGGCATACGAAGACCAGCAAGCAGCAAAGCAGTCAAAGCATCATTCTCATAGTGAAGGCTTGGTAGTGAACTGGCATTATGGCATTCATGCCCCACTTTATAACATAGGAGGTGAGGGGGTGGCGCACTCTATATAAGCCATCCCCACCACTAGACTTGGGGCAGGCCTTCATTCTTCCCCTCTAGCTCTCATCTCTCTCCCTCACCTCTAGTCTCAGGACTTAGCTCAGGCATGGAGATCCGTTCTCCTCTCTCTCACACATATATTGTAATCTCCCGATACATACTCAGATAAAGCAAAGCCTCTCCGGAGCACGAGACGTAGGTTGTTATCTCCACTGTGAGAGGCCCGAAATCGCTAAAACCACCGTGTCACCCATATGCATCTCGATAGATCATGCTCCTTTACCCTATCCCTTATTATTGTCGGAATCGTTTCCACAACAGTTGGCGCCCAACTTGGGGCTTGGCGTCTATTGAACCATGATGCAAATGGTTTTATTTCTTCGATCTTTGTCCATCGGTCAACAATCATCGATGGAGAATTTGATTCAGGATGTTCCAGACATCGCTCCATTCACTGGAATGTCATGACACTCTGCTTACAGAAGAATTAGGGAGTTTCTCATCTCAACTTGTCCTCTTTACAATCAGACAATGATCTAACAATGGTTTATTCTTCTTATGTATGCACACGAGCTTATACAAAAGGACGCCTCCTTTTGTTCCGATTGGTGTCTCGGCTCCCGGACGATGAAGCATCGTCGTCCGCCCATCATCATCTCGCGAACTCATCTGCGACGCCGTCGCCGAGCGCCCACACATGCACAGCCGCTAACGCTCGGCCTGGTTCTTCGACCGGCTGAACAAGACAACCGATGGTCGACCCGATTCCTCGGGAGACAAGGCGCGGCTGCCGGCAATCCGCCAAGTTCCGCGGCTGTCAAAGCGCGACTCCGACCGGCGCACGGCTCCGGCTCCCCGAGCAGTGAAGCACGATCACCAGCGCTCGCGTCAACCTCGCCCTTGGCTGCGCTGGCCCGCGACTCCCGTGCCTGGACCACGGCCGGCTGCTCATCCTCCTTGTCGCCTCCTCTCGGCTGCCGTCCAATTCAGTCCAGACCAGCAGTTTCGGCCGCAGCGGGGCTCACCCTCGGGCTGCCTCTACAGCTCTCTTCATTTCAACTCTCATCGCATGCAGAATATTCTTTAATTCTTGCTTAATTAGCACTAATACCCCCTGCATGCAGGTCCTGGACGTGGGGCAACCCCTTCAATGCGTTGGACGTGGGCAATCACACCTAAATACCAAGCTTTATTGCTCCACGACTAACCGACCAAGCTTTGCACCAAATCAACCTCCTCGAGGGATAACTGCATGTGTAGGAAAAAAAGAAACGGAAGGACTGGCTCCCACCAGTACGCGGCTCCACTGGCCCCGCTTCATCAAGGTATAATCGCCTCATTAAGCGGCTCATCTGGTGAGTATTTCCTTCGCCGGTTACCTAAGGCTAGTCATAGTGGGAGTAACTTAACTAGTAACATAACACACTTCGAGAAAATTTTGCCTACATGGCAAGTAGTTAATGACAAGTAGTTAATGACAAGTAGTTAATGACAAGTAGTTAATGACAAGTAGTAACATAAGGCTGGTCGTAAATGGTAGTATCATAGCTAGTATCATGCATGCCAACTAGACTATTTTGCTGAGGAGGCATAGAATTAAATGAAGAAAGAGAGCGTTGAGTATCATATCATGATACCGTATCATATTAAATGCTATGTTAATATGTGTCATGCATGGCAATAAATAAGGCTACCTACGATACTAGTATATGATACTGTGCATTACGGAGGTAGTATCATACCTTAGTATCATGTGCATGATACTAAGGTATGATACTACCCATTACAAGCAACCTAATATGTTATTATAACATAGTGCTTTTCAAGACAATATGAGTCTACAAGCTAACAAATGCAGCCATCTATGACACTACTAGTATGTTACTTTGCATTATAAAGATAATAACTTAGACTAGTGTCATGCATATGACACTAGTATAAGTTACTCCCCACTATGACCAGCCTAATTACTGCTGCCAAAACTTCCGTTATTCCTGCGCCAGTAATTGATGCATGCATGCACGTGCAATGGCCCTGCCATTAATTTCATGGCTGCAGGGAAGTGCTGATCCAAAAAAATAAATATTCGTGGCCATACTTGCTACTAACTCGCAGGGTCACTCGTCCCGTCGTGGTGGTCTCCGGACAACAATTCACTGGACGGACATTTCATTTCGGCGGATAAAATGACATGCAGTCGGACGCCCCGCGCATCGTCACTTCACGAGACGACGCGTCTACTTCACTTGAACGCCCCACACGTCGTCACTTCGCGGACGCGTCTACTTCACTTGAACGTTTTGCGCCTCGTCACTTCGCGAGACGCGTCTACTTCACCCGGAGACCCCATGTATCATTACTCCATGGGACACGCATCTACTTCATCCGGAGACCCCGCGCATCGTCACTCCGTGGGACACGCATTTACTTCATCTGGACACCCCGCGCACCCTCACTTCGCGGGACATGTCTACTTTACCCGGACGCCCCGTGCATCGTCACTCCGTGGAACGCATCTACTTCACCCGGACGCCCCGCACATCGCCACTCCATGGGACACGTCTACTTCACTCGGCCGCCCCACGCGTCGCCATCGGTTGGTCACCTCATCACCACTCGGCCGCCCCGCGCGTCGTCATCGGTTGGTCACCTCATCACCACTCGGTCGCCCCGCGCGTCGCCATCGACTGGTCAGCTCATCACCACTCGCCCGCCCCGCGCGTCGCCATCGGTTGGTCACCTCATAACCGCTCGGCCGCCCCACGTGTCGTCTATCGGTTGGTCACCTCATAACCACTCGGCCGCCTCGTCCGTCGTCATCGGTTGGTCACCTCATAACCACTCGGCCGCCCTATGCGTCGCCATCGGTTGGTCACCTCATCACCACTCGGCCGCCCCGTGCGTCGCCATCGGTTGGTCACCTCATCACCACTCAGCCAACCCGCGCGTCGTCATCGGTTGGTCACCTCATCACCACTCGGCCTCCCCGCGCATCGCCATCAATTGATCACCTCATCACCACTCGGCCGCTCCACGCGTCGCCATCAATTGGTCACCTCATCACCACTCGGCCGCCCTGCGCGTCGCCATAGGTTGGTCACCTCATCACCACTCGGCCGCCCCGTGCGTCGCCATCGATTGGTCACCTCATCACCACTCGGCCGTCCCCGCGCCACTCGGTTGGTCACCTCATCACCACTCGGTGAGACACATCTACATCAATCGGCCGCCCTGCGCATTGTCATCGGTTGAACATATCTTGACCACTTGGCCACTGACGTGCCTTCAAACAGCTAAGTCATTCTACATGCACTACATTCTGTTATTTCCGCCTTCCCGAGTACCCCGTAATTCACATATCACGTTCACTCGGAGGCCACGCCACCGAGTGTACCTCTACACTCGGGTGCTTATTTTCACATATCTGCTTAGTACCATGCAACTTCCATTTTTCGCATACATCATTCACAAACACCATGTGTCGTTCTTCATTTCGAGTTTGCATCGGTCCTCCCGGGCTGCAACTCAGTCGAAACACTACACTTCCATTTTATTTGAGCCAGTATTTCAATGAGTTCAGTCGGATCCTTCACTTCGACAAGTTTGAACGGATCCTTCGCTCTTCCAGACTCTTGCTGGTTAACCAGCAAGCCCCTTGCACTCCCAGCGGGTGTCTATGGGTGTTATTCACACAAATTATTTCAGCACACATCAAATTTCCTCAAGAATTTATTATGTTGGCTTATGCTATTTTTTTCATACACAAGTTACGCGACCACTCGACGGCCCTATGCGCCAACTTCATCGCTACCCAGACTCGGTCACCATACCGGTCTTAGCGCACCATAACACCGACCTTGTCGCTCTTTTGACTTCAAACACATCTGGTCGACCCATCTGTGGAATCCTCTTCATCGTATCAATGATATAGACCTCGTCAGGCATGAGACAAATAGGTCACTTTCATAATAAAACTAAATACACTTCACTCCTTTGCGAGTTTGCCTCTTTCGAGCATCACTCGGAAGCTCCTCCTAACCTTTTCTCGAGTCTGACTCGATGAATTACAATTTATCCATTCAAAACTATATTCTCGTATTTCGACATGTCCATTGACGAAGCCTGTAGTACGCTCGGGGGCTACACCACACTCGGGGGCTGCATCTCATTTGGAATGACACTCTCCTGAATGGTCAAGTACTTCATCACCATTCATATCCTTCACTTCAACAAGTGCATTCGATCCGCCACTTTGACAAGTTTTATAATCACCCAGACGCTCTGCACGCCATCTTCATTCCTACTCAGACTCAGTTGTCATGTCGGTCTTGTTGTGTCGCAACCACACTACATCGACCTTGTCGCTACATTAGCTTCGAAAGCATCTTGCTAACTCCTTCGAAGACCATTTCAGCCACTCGGCTGGACATGTAGTCTTTCACTCGGACACCTCGCGCATCCTCACTCGGCCGTCCCGCACCGCGCCACTCGGTTGTGCACATTTTCACCACTCGGCCGCTCCGTGCGTCACCTCTTGGTTGCGCACGTCTTCACCACTTGGCCGCCCCGCGCATTGCCACTCAGTTGTGCACGTCTTCATCATTCGGCCACCTCGTGCATCCTCACTCGGCCATCCAGCGCCGCGCCACTCGGTTGTGCACGTCTTCACCACTCGGCCGCTCCGTGCGTCGCCTCTCGGTTGTGCACGTCTTCACCACTGGGCCGTCTCGCGCATTGCCACTCAGCTGTGCACGTCCACATCATTCGGCCATCTCGCACATCATGACTCGGTCACCCCGTGCATTGCCACTCGGATGGGCACGTCTTCACCACTCGGCCGCTCCGCGCGTCGCCACTTGGTTGTGCACGTCTTCACCACTCGGCCGCCTCGTGCATCGTCACTCAGTTGTACACATCATCGCCCCTCGGCCGCCTCGCGCGTCACCATTAGTTGGACATGTCTTTACCTCTACACCCCCAACACGGGAACGACTAAGTTACTCATATGAACAAACCTCATAACACACTCTGTAGCAAGCTTACCTCTTTCGAGCATAACTCGGGGGCTATGCACAACCGTTGGCCATGCCGCCCTCAGGGGTTACGACCATTCAATCAACCCATTGATCACATCGGGAATATCTTTCTGACCATACATGCTCGGTCTGCCGAAAATCTATAAGGGTAGTACTGTCCACTCGGACGATCGCCCAAATCATTACCTAAAGTCATCTTCAAGACTGCAAAAGAGTGAAAACAATGCTCCTCTATGGATACACTTGGCCCTATCCTAGGCTCCAAGGCGTCAGTTTCACAAACTTGGACTCAGAGATGGCATGTGTTGGCGTTCCCCCGGGATAATGAGTGGCCTCTCTCCGGAGAGTCAGCCCACACACTAGCCTCGTCACTCGGGTTTCATGGCACGTCCATGTCAGACCATTAGTCTATCTCCTCCGGGAGACATACAAGTGCCACCAAGTTTTTCCTTGCAGTCAACATACCCCGATCAGTCGGGAAGCACGTCCACTCAGACAAATACCCCTTTCATGCAAAAGGGTGAAAATGAAGCTCCTCTACGGATACAATATACTCTTACAAATACCCCTTTCACGCAAAATCTAACGTTCAATATAAGAAGTACTACTGGAACGATTACCCCCTGGAGTGTCCAGCTTTTTTCTACAGTCGGCAGTTTCAAAACCGAATTCATTAACCATGCCGAGAGCACGAAGATTCACCTGCTTGACCGAGTTCCAGGCTGAATTTATTCTGTGCCGAGTGCACGAAGATCAGTCTGACTGACTCAGCTCCAGGCTGAGCTTATTTACCATGTCAAGCGTTTGAAGATGCATCTGATTGACTCAATTTCAGACTAAAAGATATTTACCGTGTCGACTACGTGGAGGTTTACCAGGAGACTTAAACCCTCTGCCTGACTCATCTTGTCCGACAGAGGCTCAGGGACTACACCCAGTGGGTGCACTCAGCGTGCCCCCACTGGAAGAGAACTCGGAAAGAAACATTTTGCTCGATGCAAGACCATCTCCACATCACTCAAGTGCTACTAGACCTCCGAGTCGGAGAGGAACAAGTTCTATCAGTACCAGCTAAAAGATTTTTAGTTCTCTCAGACCCCCGCCGACTGCCCGCAGTCGACCATAGTCTCGGGGACTACACCCAGTGGGTGCACTCAGCGTGCCCCCACTGGAGTAATCTCCACTCGATACGGCCTAACCGGTCCGAGTGGAGAACAACAAACAAAAAAGTTCTAAGGCTCCCATCGGCTACCAAAAAAATGCTATAAGGTGAGTTTAACACTCCTCCGTGGACCTGTTTTGAGCCTTCTTCTAGGACTCAAAGCGTTAAACTCATAAGTTTGGATCTAGAGCCGACTAGTATTGACGTTCCTCCGGGATAAGAATGACATCTCACCGAGAGAGTAGTCCATGTGTCGATCTTGTTGCCTGGATTTAATGACACATCCATACTCTGATCATGAGTTAACCTCTTCCGAGAGATGATCGAATGTCACCAAGTTACTCCTCGCGGGCACTTACCCCAGATCAGTCGGGAAGCGCAGTGCCGGAATCCATTGAAATTTTTTCAAACCTGGGTTGTCTGAAAGCACGATGACAGGTACCGAGTATTTCCATAGTCACTCGGGCCAAGTTGTGTCTTTCACAAACTCGTTCCACAAAATCGCAATCGATTCGGGGCCTAATGTTGGGGATACACATAATATGTAGGCCCATGAAAGGTCGAAATATCATAAAGCATGGGGTCCACACAACATGTGGGTCCAGATAAATTTCATACAGACATACTATCACTCGGACAAGTAGCATACTAGCCACTCGGACAAGCAGCATACTATCCACTCGACCAAGCAGCATACCATCCACTCGGATAACAGTTCACCACTCGACCGTATGACTCACTCGGGCATACGAAGACCAGCAAGCAGCAAAGCAGTCAAAGCATCATTCTCCTAGTGAAGGCTTGGTAGTGAACTGGCATTCTAGAATTCATGCCCCACTTTGTTACATAGGAGGTGAGGGGGTGGCGCACTCTATATAAGCCATCCCCACCACTAGACTTGGGGCAGGCCTTCATTCTTCTCCTCTAGCTCTCATCTCTCTCCCTCACCTCTAGTCTCAGGACTTAGCTCAGGCATGGAGATCCGTTCTCCTCTCTCTCACACACAAATATATATTGTAATCTCCGGATACATACTCAGATAAAGCAAAGCCTCTCCGGAGCACGAGACGTAGGGTTGTTATCTCCACTGTGAGAGGCCCCAACTCGCTAAAACCACTGTGTCACCCATTTGCATCTTGATAGATCATGCTCCTTTACCCTATCCCTTATTATTATTATCGGAATTGTTCCCACAACACCTCCTACTTATGATTAACCCTCCCGCAAGCATCTGCAACTATGAGAAAAGTATTAAGAATAAATTCTAACCATAACATTAAACTTTTGGATCCAATCGGTCCCTTACAGAATAGCGCATAAACTAGGGTTTAAGCTTTTGTCACTCTCACAACCCATCATCTAATCGCTACTCCACAATGCATTCCCTTAGACCCAAATATGGTGAAGTGTCATGTAGTCGATGTTCACATGACACCATTAAGGGAATCACAACATACATACTATCAACATATCGGACACATATCAAGTTCACATGATTACTTGCAACATGATTTCTCCCGTGACCTCAAGAACAAAAGTAACTACTCACAAATGATAAACATGCTCATGATCAGAGGAGTACTAAATAGCATATTGGATCTGAACATATAATCTTCCACCAAATAAACCATATAGTAATCCACTACAAGATGTAATGAACACTACTAGTCACCCACAAGCACCAATCTATAGTTCCGGTAACAAGATTTAACACAAGAGATGAACTAGGGTTTGAGATGAGATGGTGCTCTTGAAGATGTTGATGGAGATTGCCCTCCCCAAGATGGGAGAGTTGTTGTTGATGATGATGACGATGATGTCCCCCTCCGGGAGGGAAGTTTCCCAGGCGGAATCGCTCCACCGAAGGGCAAACGTGCTCCTGCCCAAGTTCCGCCTCGAGGCGGCGGCGCTTTGTCCCGAAAGTCCTCTCATCATTTTTTCTAGGTAAAAATGACCTATATACCAGAAGATGGGCACTGGAGGTGGGCCTGGGTGAGCACAACCCACCAGGGCGCGCTTGGGCTCCCTGGCACGCCCAGGTGGGTTGTGCCCACCTGGTGGGCCCCCTATGGTAGTTATTTGCTCCAATAATTCTTAAATATTCCATAAAAAATCCTCGTGAAGTTTCAGCTCATTTGGAGTTGTGCAGAATAGGTAGCCTGGCGTAGCTTTTTCAGATCCAGATTTCCAGCTGCCGGAATTCTCCCTCTTTGTGTATAGCTTGCATATTATGAGAGAAAAAGGCATTAGAATTACTCCAAAAGCACTTTATGGATAAAACCATTATAAATAACAGTAAGAAAACAATGCAAAATGGACGTATCACTGAGGCATAGGGAATGATTTTCATTCTTTCTTTATCTTCTATCGCGGTCGGGTTTTGAGCCTTTTACTCAACTTCACACCTTACAATACAAGCAAGAACTCCTTCTTTGACTGATCCATTTTGAACTCCTTCAAAATCATGTCAAGCTATGAACTCATTGAAAATCTTATCAAGCGTTTTGATCTATCTCTATAGATCTTGATGCCCAATATGTAAGCAGCTTCATCGAGGTCTTTCATTGAAAAATTCTTATTCAAATATCCTTTTATGCTATCCAGAAATTCTATATCATTTCCAATCAACAATATGTCATCCACATATGATATTAGAAATGCTATAGAGCTCCCACTCACTTTCTTGTAAATACAGGCATCTCTGAAAGTCTATATAAAACCATATGCTTTGATCACCTCATCAAAGCGTATATTCCAACTCCAAGATGCTTGCACCAGTCCATAAATGGATCGCTAGAGCTTGCACACTTTGTTAGCACCTTTAGGATCGACAAAACCTTCCGGTTGCATCATGTACAACTCTACTTTAAGAAATCAATTAAGGAATGTAGTTTTGACGTCCATTTGCCACATTTCATAATCATAAAATGCAGCAATTGCTAACATGATTCGGACAGACTTAAGCATCGCTATAGGTGAGAAGGTCTCATCATAGTCAACTCCTTGAACTTGTCAAAAACCTTTCGCAACAAGTCAAGCTTTGTAGACGGCAACATTACCATCAACGCCAGTCTTCTTCTTGAAGATCCATTTATTCTCTATGGCTCGCTGATCATCGGGCAAGTCAACCAAAGTCCACACTTTGTTCTCATACATGGATCCTATCTCAAATTTCACGACCTCAAGCCATTTATCAGAATCTGGGCTCATCATCTCTTCCTCATAGTTCGTAGGTTCAGTATGGTCTAGTAACATGACTTTCAGAACAGGATTACCGTACCACTCAGGTGCGGAACATGCTCTGGTTGACCTACGAGGTTCAGTAGTAACGTGATCCGAACCTTCATGATCATTATCATTAGCTTCCTATCTAGTTGGTGTAGGCATCACTGGAACTGATTTCTGTGATGAGCTACTTTCCAATTCGAGAGAAGGTACAATTACCTCATCAAGTTCTACTTTCCTCCCACTCACTTCTTTCGAGAAAAACTCCTTCTCTAGAAAGGATCCATTCTTAGCAACAAAAATCTTGCCTTCGGATCTATGATAGAAGGTGTACCCAATAGTTTCTTTTGGGTATCCTATGAAGACGCACTTCTCCGATTTGGGTTCGTGCTTATTAGTTTGAAACTTTTTCACATAAGCATCGCAACCCCAAACTTTAAGAAACGACAGCTTTGGTTTCTTGCCAAACCATAGTTCATACGGTGTCGTCTCAACGGATTTAGACGGCGCCCTATTTAAAGTGAATGCAGCTGTCTCTAATGCATAACCCCAAAACAATAGTGATAAATCGGTAAGAGACATCATAGAACACACTATATCTAATAAAGTACGGTTACGACGTTTGGACACACCATTATGCTGTGGTGTTCCAGGTGGCGTGAGTTGTGAAACTATTTCAAATTGTTTTATATGAAGGCCAAACTCGTAACTTAAATATTTGTCTCCGTGATCAGATCGTAGAAACTTTATTTTCTTGTTACGATGATTCTCCACTTCACTCTGAAATTCTTTGAACTTTTCAAATGTTTCAGACTTGTGTTTCATTAAGTAGATATACCCATATCTGCTCAAATCAATTGTGAAGGTCAGAAAATAACGATACCCACCGCGTGCCTCAACACTCATCGGACCACATAAATCAGTATGTATTATTTCCAATAAGTCATTGGCTCCCTCCATTTTTCCGGAGAACGGAGTTTTAGTCATCTTGCCCATGAGGCATGGTTCGCAAGTATCAAATGATTCATAATCAAGTGATTCCAAAAGCCCATCTGCATGGAGTTTCTTCATGCGCTTTACACCAATATGACCTAAACGGCAGTGCCACAAGTATGTTGCACTATCATTATCAACTTTGCATCTTTTTGCATCAATATTATGAATATGTGTATCACTACGGTCGAGATTCAATAAACCATTCACATTGGGTGTATGACCATAGAAGGTTTTATTCATGTAAACAGAACAACAATTATTCTCCAACTTAAATGAATAAATGTATTGCAATAAACATGATCTAATCATATTCATGCTCAATGCAAACACCAAATAACATTTATTTATGTCCAACAATAATCCCGAAGGTAGAGGGAGTGTGCGATGTTAACCTTATCAACATTGGAATCACTTCCAACACACATCATCACCTCGCCCTTAACTAGTCTCTCTTAATTTTGCAACTCCTATTTTGAGTTGCTAATCTTAGTAACTGAACTGGTATCAAATACCCTGGGGTTACTATAAACATTAGCAAAGTACAAATCAATAACATGTATATCAAATATACCTTTGTTCATTTTGCCATCCTTCTGATCTGCCAAGTATTTGGGGCAGTTCCGCTTCCAGTGACCAGTCCCTTTGTAGTATAAGCACTTAGTTTCAGGCTTGGGTCCAGCTTTGGGATTCTTCCCGAGAGTGAAAACTTGCTTGCCATTCTTCTCAAAGTTCCCTTTCTTTCCCTTGCCCTTTTTCTTGAAACTAGTGGTCTTGTTAATCATCAACACTTGATGTTCTTTCTTGATTTCTATCTTCGCCGATTTCAGCATCGCGGAGAGCTTGGGAATCATTTTCGTCATCCCTTGCATATTGTAGTTCATCATGAAGTTCTAGTAACTTGGTGATAGTGACTAGAGAACTCTGTCAATCACTATTTTATCTAGAAGATTAACTCCCACTTGATTCAAGTGATTATATACCCAAACATTCTAAGGACATGCTCACTGGCTCAGCTATTCTGATCCATCTTGTAGGCAAAGTACTTGTCAGATGTCTCATACCTCTCGACATGGGCATGAGTCTGAAATACCAATTTCAACTCTTGGAACATCTCATATGCTCCATGGCATTCAAAATGTTTTTGATGTTCCAGTTCTAAGCCGTAAATCATGGCGCACTAAACTAATAAGTAGTCATCATATCGAGCTTGCCAAACGTTCATAACGTCTGCATCTACTCCTGCAATAGGTTTGTCACCTAGTGGTGCATCAAGGGCATAATTATTCTATGCAGCAATGAGGATAATCCTCAAATCACGAACCGGTCCGCATCATTGCTACTATCATCTTTCAACTTAGTTTTTCTCTAGGAACATATCAAAAATAAAACGGGGGACCTATACGCGAGCTATTGATCTACAACATAGATATGCAAAAACTATCAGGACTAAGTTCATGATAAATTAAGTTCAATTAATCATATTACTTAAGAACTGCCACTTACATAGACATCCCTCGAGTCATCTAAATGATCACGTGATCCAAATCAACTAAACCATGTCCGATCATCACATGAGATGGAGTAGTCATCAATGGTGAACATCTCTATGTTGATCATATATACTATATGATTCATGTTCGACCTTTCGGTCTCCAGTGTTCTGAGGCCATGTCTGTACATGCTAGGCTCGTCAAGTTTAACCCGAGTATTTCGCATGTGCAAAACTGTCTTGCACCCATTGTATGTGAACGTAGAGCCTATCACACCCGATCATCACTTGGTGTCTCAGCACGACGAACTATTGCAACGGTGCATACTCAGGGAGAACACTTATACCTTGAAATTTTAGTGAGAGATCATCTTATAATGCTACCGCCGTACTAAGCAAAATATGGTGCATAAAAGATAAACATCACATGCAATCAAAATATGTGACATGATATGGCCATCATCATCTTGTGCCTTTGATCTCCATCTCCAAAGCACCGTCATGATCTCCATCGTCACCGGCTTGACACCTTGATCTCCATCGTAGCATCGTGGTCGTCTCACCAACTATTGCTTCTACAACTATCGCTAACGCATAGTGATAAAGTAAAGCAATTACATGGTGTTTGCATTTCATACAATAAAGTGACAACCATAAGGCTCCTTTCAGTTGCCGATAACTTTTACAAAACATGATCATCTTATACTCTAACGTACATCATGTCTTGACCATATCACAACACAACATGCCCTGCAAAAACAAGTTAGACGTCCTCTACTTTGTTGTTGCAAGTTTTACGTGGCTGTACGGCCTTCTAGCAAGAACCGTTCTTACCTACGCACCAAAACCACAATGGTGATTTATCAAGTTTGTTGTTTTAACCTTCAACAAGGACCGGCCGCAGTGAAATTTGATTCAACTAAAGTTGGAGAAACAGACACCCGCCAGCCACCTTTATGCAAAACTAGTTGCATGTCTGTCGGTGGAACCGGTCACATGAACGTGGTCGTGAAAGGTTGGTCCGGGCCGCTTCATCCAACAATACCGCCGAATCAAAATAAGACGTTGATGGTAAGCAGTATGACGATCACCGCCGACAACTCTTTGTGTTCTACTCGTTCATATCATCTACGCATAGACCTAGCTTGGATGCCATTGTTAAGAAATGTAGCATGCAATTTCAGAAAAATTCCTACGCTCACGCAAAGCGGAAGCGTTTGACAACATAGACTGAAAGCGGATGGGTTTGACAACGTGGTTGATGTAGTCGGACTTCTTCTCGTTCCGACCGATTAAGCACCGAACGTATGGCACCTTCGAGTTCTGCAAACGTTCATCTCGATGACGTCCCTAGAACTCTTGATCCAGCAAAGTGTCGAGGGAGAGTTCCGTCAGCATGACGGCGTGGTGACGGTGACGGTAAAGTGATCCGCGTCGGGCTTCGCCTAAGCACTACGTGAATATGACCTGAGGCGTAACTGTGGAGGGGGGCGCCGCACATAGCTAACAACTATTGAAGTGTGTTCTAGCGATGCACCCCCCCCCCTCATATATATAGGTTGGAGGGGAGGACAGGCAGCCAAGGGGGCGCCCCAAGTAGGAGGAATCCTACTTGGGAGCCTCCCAATTCGGCCTCCTCCCTTCCATATTCATCCGGAGGGGAAAGGAAGGAGGAGGGAGGAGAGAAGGAAGGGGGCGAATTGCTCCCCTTCCTTTCTCTCTTCCCCTCTTTCCTTCCCACATGTAGTTGCCGGGGGGATGCCCGGAACCCCTTCCGGTGACCCGATATGTACCCGATACCTCCGGAACACTTCCGGTGTCCGAATATCATCATCCAATATATGAATCTTTACCTCTTGACCATTTCAAGACTCTTGTCATGTCCGTGATCTCATCCGGGACTCCGAACAACATTCGGTCACCAAATCATATAACTCATATAATACAAAATCATCATCGAACATTAAGCATGCGGACCCTACGGGTTTGAGAACTATGTAGACATGACCGAGACACCTCTCGGGTCAATAACCAACAGCAGAACCTAGATGCTCATATTGGTTCCCACATATTCTATGAAGATCTTTATCGGTCGTACCGTAATGACAACATACATTATTCCCTTTGTCATCGATATGTTACTTGCCCGACATTCGATCGTCGGTATCTTCATACCTAGTTCAATATCATTACCGGCAAGTCTCTTTATTCATTCCGTAATACATCATCCCGTAACTAACTCATTAGTCACATTGCTTGGAAGGCTTATTATGATGTGCATTACCGAGAGGGCCCAGAGATACCTCTGTGATACTCGGAGTGACAAATCCTAATCTTGATCTATGCCAACTCAACAAACACCTTCGGAGAAACCTGTAGAGCATCTTTATAATCACCCAGTTACATTGTGACGTTTGATAGCACACAAGGCATTCCTCCGTATCCGGGAGTTGCATAGTCTCATAGTCAAAGGAATATGTATATGACATGAAGAAAGCAATAGCAATAAAACTGAACGATCAATATGCTAAGCTAACGGATGGGTCTTGTCCATCACATCATTCTCCTAATGATGTGATCTCGTTCATCAAAAGACAACACATGTCTATGGTTAGGAAACTTAACCATCTTTGATGAACGAGCTAGTCTAGTAGAGGCTTACTAGGGAGACGGTGTTTTGTCTATGTACTCACACATGTATCAAGTTTTCAGTTAATACAATTCTAGCATGAATAATAACAACTCTATTATTGCCTCTAGGGCATATTTCCTTCACCACAATACATTAATATCTTCTTGAGCCGGACTCCAGCCTAGCAGTAACCTCATTGGCTGAAGGACGTGCTTCGGTTGGTTGGTTGGTAGGAAAATGACCGGGACCTCGGACCACTTGAGAAATTGGGGCGCTTCAGGCTTCTCTGCGTTGATCTGCGTGGTTCCTTGCGCCAACAGAGACAAAGTACCAGCGCTCAAGGAAGATCTTCGAGACCTTGACAGACTTATTATTTAGCAATCCACAACTACTCTTGGATGCTTTAGAACCGACACCTGACTTCTGGTTGAAGCCCAATCCATAAGAGTGCAAATCTAAATTCAGCATTGATCAATTTTTTCAGTGATTCTCAATCTCTTAGCTGTTGTAGACGTTCGGTATTTCCTCACTAAGATTCTCTAACGTTCTTCCGGAGGAAAAAGGGTTGCTCACACAAAATCTTGTCCAAATTTCACGGAGCGAGGCCAACTATCTAAGGTTGATGTAGGGGTCTATTTATAGCAGATGGAGCAAGCCCGAGGGCTAATATGACCATTGAATATGCACTCACAATGTCGCCGCGACACCCGACTAACGGTTGGATTTCAAAGCACCTCACTCATGTGGACTGTCTCGTCATGCAAGACATCCTGCTATTTGATCTGGCTTTTTTTCATAGTGATCCATTTAATATCGCTAACTAACCGGCCGCCAAAGTGCGAGATCAAATTTTCAATTTTATACATGTATTAATTCAGGATATATAGTTTTTGTAAATACAATAACAATACTTATTTATGAGTGCCCAAATCTAAACACATTTAGTGATGGTTCTGGCACAATTACACTGGTCACGTATTAGCTAAATATAAGGAAACTAAGAGTAACAATGAATGGCAGAAATTATTCCTTATGTTTCTCGAATTCCTCCATTTTTCACAAAACTTTCTTTTTATAGTTTTGTATATTTTTCATTTAAATAATTGCATGCTATTACTACCTGGTAACTTTTTTTTGAGGGATACTAGCTGGTAACTTTTCTAGGCTGTTTATCATGTTTTTAGATGTTACCAGGTCTACAAAGAAATATGCAATGACATAGCTTTAATTTATATTCAAGCGCTGATAAATTTAAAAGACAAATCCAGTGAGTGATTGTAGCCAAACATACTATTCACAATAGAATTTGAATCCAACTCACTATTCACATCTGGAATTCTTTTTGCTTAATGTGTAAATTAATAATGAACTCAAATGTACTTGATGATAGATATATAATATATCCTGTTGGGACAAACCCGATCCGGCGACGAACACCAAGTAGCCTCCGGCGCCACGAGCGCGGGACGAACCTCTCTCACACTGTCACACACACACTCGGACGTACGGAGGTGGAAGAAGAAGATGAGCACACCGATCACAAGAATTTCTGACGACAAACGCCTCGCCGCACGAACGGCGTTTCTTCTTTTTCAAACTCAAACTCGACTCCGAACCACACCGAATCATACATGAGAGACTTTTTTTTTGCGGGGATACATGAGAGACTACACACCCTGAAAACTAACTCTGACTACTACTCCTTATCATGAGCGCACACACTACTCCTTATCTTGAGCGCACACACGCACACAAAATACTACTCTCTCTGTTCCTAAATATAAGTCTTTGTAAAGCTTTCACTATAAACCACATACGGATGTAAATAGATGCATTTTAAATGTAGATTCATTCATTTTGCTCCGTATGTAGTCTATCTAGTGAAATCTCTACAAAGACTTATTTTAGAAACGGAGGGAGTACATCTTTGACTACACCTTAGACAAGAGACGCACACACGCCAGAAGCCACACACTAACCTATGCACCTAGCACAATCCGGCCTCACAACTGCCACTAACTGCACGCACTATCCACTCCTAGAAGAGCTCCACTGGCTAACAAACTCAGCCATGCATGCAACTAATTAGCCTCTTTATGCCCCAAAAAAACTAATTAGCCTCCAACTAACTAACTAGCCGCAACTAACATGGACTTGACCGAAGCACAGGTGCACACATGCACGTACATGTCAAGATTAAGTCTAACAAATCCTATATCAACTTAATTGATTTTCGGTAAAGCGTTTGGCGACCTTTTAGTTAGGTTTCCATGATTCAGGAGCAAAGAGCACCGTTCGCCACCCTAGCTAGCACTCACTACCGTCCGAATAACTCTAGGCGCGCGTGCGGCTGGCTAGGCCTTGGCCATCATGGCTACGTACGTGTGTAGCTGTGCATAGAACACGAGCGATCCTTTGGTCTGAGGTAGGCAGCGCTGGCTAGATTTGACTCTCCAAATGACTAATCGACCGGTGCCACGAGCCTCGGGCCGTCTAGGTAGTACTATCAGCGCAAGTGCAAATAATACACAGGAGTTGACAGCGAAGCGGCCGCGCAGAACCATGTCATGTGAACCGTGATAGCTCGACTGATCGCAAAAGCTCATGTGTACCTGCTGGGCTTGCTTTTATCATGGCAGACACGCATGACGGCCAAACGAGTAGCATCGTTCCAGTAGGGGATGTCTACTGGAAGCAACGGCTCAAATCGATCGGGGCAAAACCACTGTCAACCAGAATTAAGTGGAGTATAAAAATACAAAAATGGAGGTCACTTTCATTGCCGAGAAAGGAAAATAAATGACGGTAGGGTCATGTGGAGGTCTGCATGCTTACACTTATAAGGAAGGTATGAACCTTCCTGGAAATTTCTCGCAACGATTCGAGGTGGAGATGGGCTTCGCGTCGAGTGAGGCGAACCAGCAGCTGTTGTCAGCACCAGCAGGCTTTTTTTTCCTACGTACTCCCTTCGTCCAAAAATACTTGTCACCAAAATAAATAAAAAGGGGTGTATCTAGACATATTTTAGTTATAGATACATCTCTTCTTATCTATTTTGATGACAAATATTTTCGAACGAAGAAAGTACTAGCCAAGTAGGTGGTAAACGTGTCAAGCTATAATTAGTTCAGGACGATTTCCTCATGATCACATGCTGAGAGTATTTTTGGTTTCTCCTGCTGAGACTACTGTGACAACTACCTTTAAATTTCTGCCAACGCTCAATCGGGTACTCCTACTACTATATACTACTTCCTCCGTTCTGAATTACTCGTCAGAGAAATGGATGTTCTAGATATATTTTAGTTCTAGATATATCCATTTCTACGACGAGTAATTTGGAACGGAGGAAGTACTAGATGGACGTGTTTCAAGCTTTCTAAATGGAGGACACGTATTTATTTTCTCTGTTTTAAGTATTTGCTCTAACTAATCTTTTCCACAGCGGTTGTTTCAGATTCTTATTTATTTTCAAGGGATGCAACTAATGGAGTACCTACTTAGTTGGTTCTGAACATTGGCACCCTTCCTTTAATCTTTATGCAAAGAAGAGAAGCTCCACACGCGTAGCTCTATCCTTTATGAACGGCTCGTTGTTTTTTTTAAGGAGGTGACCAGCTCATTGTTAGAATTCGTAAGCAGATTCCGGGGATCGAGTTAGCTTTACTGGAGAGCTCTACGTTGGAGTGTTGCAGTAGAAGATGGTGTAAACGCATTCCTCCACCCGGTAAAGTTGCGAAAGCATCGTGTGCCTGTTGTATGCATGTCACTCGGATCGAACAGCGTCATCGTCCCCACCTTATCCTGCTTGCCAACTTGCATGCAAGTTATGGCTCCGGCTGGCAGATGATGGCCGGGAGCGGCAAAACCATTCTGATCATAAGCTCGAGCAGTTCTTCAATGCGTGAAGCAGAGATGCTTTCCAAATGCTGGCTTCTCGTATCTTTATTTTTAATGGAACACTTGGTAGTTTCGCTTTCAGATTTTTTTTCGTCCCACCTTTCATAGTTTTGTTGATACCTCCTCCCTTCTTCGCTGGTTTTTTTTGTAGATTTTTTTCGTCCCCTTCCCCCACTTCATCGGTTTATTTTCGCGTCACTCTTTCACATAACGAAAGAAATCTGAACAGATCATAACTTTACATACTGGCACAAATTATTTAGTAACGTAGAATCAATCACGAACAATCTCTAAATATCAAATCTAAATTAATTAACCTACCTTAAATCACTCAATCTCATTAATTAGAAAACAAATAATTAATTTACAGAAAAATCTCTCAATCACATTGACCTTACCTTAACTCACAGATGGTAATCAATCTCCAAACAAAAGGAAACAATACATCTAGGGAGCAGTAAATAAACTCTCTTTCTTATGACATGTATATGATCTTCCCTTCCCTCTCCGTTGTCGAGCGTTCTTGATTCTCGAGGCCGATGCTTGGGCTGCGTCACTGGGTCGCGATGGTGCCAGAGGACGAGGACGGCGAGGCCGGGTGCCGCGGCACCGCATTGGCCGCGGCCGGTGAAGGGGGCGAAGAAGGGCGGCTTCCCTGGCCCTGCCTGTGGCCGTGGCCCTGGGAGTTGGTGCGGTGGAAGCGGCACTTGAAGGACCCGGCGTGGGTGGCCGGCGTGCAGACGCACTTGAAAGCGGGCCTGTGGCTCGTGCCAGACGGCGTCGACGCCGATCCGGGCCACCTCCTCCGTGTATTCTTGGAGCTGTGGCTGGCCGATTTACATGAAATTAATTCTCTCAGTTGTGGTGGCAAATATAATACACATAAACCATATTATTATGCACTAGCGTGTGTGTCTGTGAAATAGATGGATTATGGTCCCGTACCCCATAAGATGGATATGTGTGTGTGTGTGTTAGAGAGAGGGAGAGAGAGGGGGGAGAGAGTGAGGAAGAGGGAGGGAGAGAATGTGTGTGAGCATTTGTTGGTAAAAAAGGTCGCCAATATCACTTGATATGTATGAGAATATTAATATTGAGCTCTTAAAGTTAATGTGGCCCCATTGCAACGCATGGGTGTTCTTCTAGTTAAATTAATTTATAAGTAAAACATGACGACATTGCTAACAATATTAAACTCATATTAAGAGCTCATACGCTTACAGTATGTTGGCTTCTCCTGCTGACAGTATTTTTGTTTTTCCTGCTGAGAGTACTGTGACAACCACTTTTAATTTCTGACATCCACTTTTAATTTTTGCTAACGTACTTGATGGGTGTGTTTCAAATTTTCTCAATGGAGGATGTATATTTATTTTCTTTGTTTTAAGTATTTGCCCTTATTTTTTGGACAGTAGTTGGTGCAGATTCTTATTTACTACTTCCTCCGTCCAAAAATTAAGTGTCATTGATTTAGTAAAAGGTTTTAATGCAAAGTTTGTACTAAATCAAGGACACTTAGGGTGCTCATAATGGGTAGTATCATAAGTGTGAAAATTTCATGTTTCGTCACCAAGGCTTTTGTCACTGAATAAAGAAGATTTTGTAGTGAGAGGAATCTTCAGCAGCAGTTGCTCCTCCTCCAGCATTATCTTCGGGAATGGTGCATTTAGATGGACCTGCAGATTGACCTTAGCCAACATTGCCTTCTTCTTCCCGATACTCTGGAGAAGTTAGTTTCAAATCATCAAAACTGTCATCTTCCTCAACAAATATCAAATCGTTTGACATAGACCTGGTTGGAAGAGCTAGAGTGTCCCTGTGGTTGCGATCTGTCTCAGATGCATCAATGTAGTCATAAGTTTGCAGAATGCTCTAGAAGACACCCATTAATATGTGCTTGTGATGTGATGATGTGGGTCTGTGTCCAAATTACGTCTTGATCGATGCGCGACATGCAACAGGAGTCAGATATCCAACCACACGCCCTTACCGTCTCGCGGGGTTACCTCAATTATTCAGAATAAATATTCGGGAAAAATCATTAGGCATTTAATGATTATGCCTCATGAATCCCCAAGGATTTGTATTCCGCTATTGTAATAATCTTTTTTATCACTGGTGTTCAAAATAATGTTCCACTTCCTCCTCGCTCCTTACCTCCTCCTTAATCGAACTCCGGGATCCTAAATATCTTGCAGCGTCGTAGAACATGAAAGAGACAAGAAACAACTCCATTGCAATCGGACACATACATGACATCAACTATTCAAAGCCATTCCATCGATCCCTCATACAGATACATAGGGTTGCAAGGTTGTGCCTCAATCTACTCAGACATGTGGATCAGATCGCAAGAGGAAATCGTCGAAGAAGACATAATGATGAATGCTTACTGATAATATGTCTTACAGTGGTTAACGGATGTGATACACAATTAGAAATATGGATAACTTGGAGGGGAGTTGTTGTAGTGATGGTGATGGTGTCGGCTATGGAGACGAGATGGGAAATGGCGGCGGCTAGGGTTCGAAGATGGCTTCTGTTTCATGAATTGTGTCATCGACGCTCTTCCATTGGGATTCTGATATAGGTCCCTTTCTAAATGTTGGTTGGTTCGACCTCACGGAGCTGTTGTGTAACACCCCGGACGTAACTTGTCATATTTGTAACTCCGACTCTGCCATTTTCGGCTTAAGTTATGAGATTCGTGGTTGGGTTTTTGTCTTTGTTTTGCTTTTGCTCATGTCCTGCATTTCATATCATGTGCATCGCATTTGCATATGTGTTCGTGTCATGCATCCGAGCATTTTCCCCGTTGTCCGTTTTGCAATCCGACACTCCTACGTGCACCGGCGTATCCCTTTTGTCTCTTTTCGTGAGCGGGTGCTAAACATTCTAGGAATACCGAGATTTTCCAAGAGGCCTTGGTACACCACCAGTAGACCGCCTGTCACATTTTGTACCATTTAGAGCCCGTTTGATACTCCAACGGTTAACCGAGTAACCGTAAAGGCCTCTTGTGTGTTGCAGCCCAACACCCCTCCAAAACGGCCCAATAACCCATCCAAAACTCTGCCATGTCCTCCATCATCGGATCACGATCGCGTGGTCAAAAACTACACCTCATTTGGACACTCCTACCTCCTCCTACCTATAAATATGTGCTCCCCTCCTTCAAATCTGGGTCCAAACCCTAGCCCCGCTTCTCCCGCGCCGTCGAACACGTCCGCCCGCCGCCGCCTGGCCAATCCCAGCGCGCCAGGTGGCGATCCCCGCCGCCAGCTACCGCCGGCCCGCGAGCCCACGGCAGGCCCGCGAGCCTGACTCCGCCACCCCGCGCCCCTTGCGCCTCCCCGCGCCAGCGCCATTGTGTCCCCGCCCGCCGGGGCCGCCCTCCTCCGCCGCCCACTTCCCGCCGACGCGCCACCGCTGCCTCGCCCAGGCGCCGCCTTCGGCCACCGCATCGCCGCTCCTCGCTCCGGTCGCCGCCCAACTCCACCGGCCACCTCCCCGGCACCTCCGGCGAGCCCCGGCCGCGCCAACCTCTCCCTCCACCCCGGCGTCAAGTCCGGCGATCAACTCCTGCGAGCATCTCCGACCGCCTCGGTTCGCGTGCAAGTCAACGCTAGATCCATTTTCTGAGAGAGTATATTTTCTCTAAGTCCTATCCCTGTGTTACATTTTATGGCTGTGTTCAACGCATCATAACTCCATGACCGTAGCTCCGAATTATGCGCATGATATATCAAAATGTTCACTGTGAGATGCTCTTCATTTCATTCCATTGTGGAATGCTTATTTGAGTCCATCTTGATGTCCAAATCATTGGTGCAAGAGTGCTATAAATTGTTAGGTGCCGCTACTGCTCAGTTTATGGTGATTTGTCATTTTTGCCACATTTGTTATGTGCTTCATATGGGCATGAGCTATACATGTGTTTTGATCTATGCCATGCCATCTTTATAGGGGTGCTTACCATGTATTTTTGTGACCAATGTGGTGACTAGCACAAGCATGCAAAGTAGCCTTCGTTATATTGCTGATTTCAAGGACTTAGGATTTTGCTAAGTCTTGTGTCTGCTGTTATTTTTATGTCATGTAAACATGATGCTACAGTGAGATCTATGCTTGTTTTGAGTTGCTTCAGTAAGGATGATTTGGACATATGATTATGGTATATCCATCCATGTCCCTGTTTGCAATTATGGAGTGATCTAGCATGTCGTAATCTTGCTCTACTTTTGCTATAAAATGTTCCTGGCAGATTGTTTACATGTTAATCAATTTTGCCACGGTTGTTGTAGTTGTTCCATGCATGCTATGAACTTTCTCTTCCCATGGTTAGCTTCATGAACATGTCTTCTTGATGATCTATGCTTAGTTTGTCATGCAAGGCTTTGTGGTGAGTGATTTGAACTCGCAAAGATGCATTCATAACTCTGTTTATGCCATGCTCTGTTTTCTGCCAAGTCTGAATCTGTTAATAAAACTTGCTATGTTTACATGGGTGCCATCACATCTTCTGTGCTTTTTTGGCTCATGGTCAGTAAAGTACTTTTGTTATATGATTTGAGTAGATTCAAGTCATGCCTTTGTTTGCTATGATATGTTCCTGTAGCATGTTGTTTGCTTGCTCTAAACATGACTTCCTGATGTTATTCCTGTCATGTTAGTATTTTCACTAAGTCTGTGATGCTGATATCTTTTTCACTTTTGCCATGCTTGTTTGAACCTGATCTTGTATGATTTAGCCGTAGCTCAGTGTTCATGTTTTGTCAAGCATCTTGAGTAGATCACTACCATGTGCTTTGTTGCTATGTTGGGATGCAGCAGCTTAGTTTCTTGTTGCATTCTAGATGGCATCGTGCTATTAATCGCATAATTGTGCCATTCTTATTTTGCTTGCCATTTGCAAACCATGCATCCGTTTCGACCAAAATAACCTCATCTTTCCAGCGGCACACTTGGTTTGCCAAGTTGATGCCTGGTTCAATCTTTTCCTTTCGGAGCACGCATATACATTGCATATCACATCTCACATGTCATGCCATGTTTTGCATCATGTTGCTTGTGCATTGCACCGTGGTTGATTGTTGTTCCTTTGCTTGTGTTCTTGCTTTGGGTAGAGCCGGGAGACGAGTACGTGATCGAGGAACCTATTGAGTACGCTTACGAGGATCAAGCTTTCGTCAACTCTGAGAACATTGCAGGCAAGATGAGCATACCCTCGAAATCACTTCTATCTTTGCTTGCTAGTTGTTCGCTCTATTTCTATGCCGCGATACCTACCACTTGCTATATCATGCCTCCCATATTGCCATGTCAAGCCTCTAACCCACCTTTCCTACCAAACCGTTGTTTGGCTATGTTACCGCTTTGCTCAGCCCCTCTTATAGCGTTGCTAGTTGTAGGTGAAGTTGAAGTTTGATCCTTGTTGGAGCATGGATATTGTTAGGATATCATTATTATAGCTTGTTTACTTTAATGCACCTATATACTTGGTAAATGGTGGAAGCCTTGGCCTTATGCCTGGTGTTTTGTTCCACTCTTGCCACCCTAGTTTCCGTCATACCGGTGTTATGTTCCTTGATTTTGCGTTCCTTACGCGGTTGGGTGTTATGGGAACCCCTTGACAGTTCGCCTTGAATAAAACTCCTCCAGCAAGGCCCAACCTTGGTTTTACCATTTGCCACCTAAGCCTTTTTCCCTTGGGTTCCGCAGACTCAAGGGTCATCTGTGACGCCCTCGATTCAATCGTACACTAATCATACACGCAAATGTGTACGATCAAGATCAAGGACTCACGAGAAGATATCACAACACAACTCTAGACACAAAATAAAATAATACAAGCTTTATATTACATGCCAGGGGCCTCGAGGGATCGAATGCATAAGCTCAAATACACAAGAGTCAGCAGAAGCAACAATATCTGAGTACAGACATAAGTTAAACAAGTCTGCCTTAAGAAGGCTAGCACAAAAGCAACAATGATCGAACAGGCAAGGCCTCCTGCCTGGGAGCCTCCTAACTAATCCAAGTCGTCAGCGGTCGTCACGTAGTAGTAGGCACCCTCGGGGTTGCAGTAGTCATCAGTGGTGTCGTCTGGCTCCTGGGATCCGTCATCTGGTCGCAACAAATGGGTATGGGGGAAAAGAGGTAGCAAAGCAGCCGTGAGTACTCATCCAAAGTACTCGCAAGACTTACATCAGATCTAAACTAAGTATGCATCTGTATCAAATGAAAATGGGTTGTATCTGTGGACTAAACTGCAGAATGCTAGAAAGAAGAGGAAAGCCTAGCCTATCGAAGACTAGTATCTTCAAGCATATTCATGCATCTTGCAGCATATAGAAGAGTACATATCAACATAATGTAAAGTAGTAGTAGTAGTGTTATCAACCTCGGCCAGAGATCCTTTCTCGACTCCCTGCAAGAAAGAAATCCCAGAGCCATACTATCCATTTCTCATTCACAACTCATCTCTCATCACAAGTATCCAGTTCTAGTTGTATCGACCGGGATACAACTCCAAGTGTCCGTTACCATAGGAAAGGCTATCGATAGATGTTTTCTTCCCTGCAGGGGTGCACCAACTTACCGACCACGCTCGATTAACTCCGGCCGGACACACTTTCCTGGGTCATGCCCGGCCTTGGCCAAACAATACGCCGCAGCCTGACTTAGGCTTAATAGAGAGGTCAGCACGCCGGACTAAACCTATGCCCCAGGGGTCATGGGCCATCGCCCCGGGAACTCTTGCACGTTGCGTGGGCGGCCGGTGAGCAGACCTAGCTACCTCCTTCAAAAAGGCAGGTGCTTACGCAGTCCAACCCGGCATGCGCCGCTCAGTCGCTGACATCTATTAAACTTCGGCTGATGTATACGACGCAGAACGCCCATACAATGCCCACGTGATGGTTAGTGCTATCAGCCAGAGTCCCCTCGGATCAAATATCCAAATCGTAGTGGATTAGGAGCACGCGGTAACAAGCAGAGACTCATGAAAGATGTGACCCCGTCACCCCGTCTCAAGTACTTGCGGCAAGGTCTAAGAATGCCCGGCCACGCCTCGTAAGTATCTCGCGAGCAACTTCCAGGTCAACCCGACTCCACATCACTCGCAATTAAGCTCGCGCGGGTACCCCTCAGGGCCGACCCGTCTTTAGTAACATGGTTATCACCAAGGTGAACGTAAGAGGATCCACCCTCGAGGTTCACACTTGAGGGGTTGCACGACAGAGCCGTAACGGAAGTGGTTAAGGAGGAAATCACCCTCGATGACCTCGACCATATAGCTACACTACAGAGATCTCATCAGGAGTGATGTAAGAGGTTCCACCCTCGAAACTCGATGGTAACTCTGCAGAGCCGTACAACGAGGGGGGTGATGTGCGGTGTCGGGGCCGAGACATCGATCACATTGATCAAGTCATCGAACATAAAGCAAGGCAACTGGGACAAGGTGGGGGTCACTGATGGATCACTAACCAACCTATACTAAGCATTTTAGGATAAGCAGGTAAGTTAACAATAAGCAGGTAACAAAAACAGGCTATGCATCAGAGTAGGATCATACATAAAGCACTAGCAGTTCTAATGCAAGCATGAGAGGGAAAGAAATGGGCGATATCGGAATGCTCAAGGGGGGTTTGCTTGCCTGGAAGCTCTGCTGAAAAAGAAGAAGTGTCATCGTCGACGTAGTCGATCACAGGGGCATCAGCAGCGGTCTCTGGGTCTATTGGAGAGAAGAGGGGGAAGAAACAGTAAATACAGAGCAAACAGATGCATCACTAAGCATTACATGATGACAGGCAAAGCTAGGGTTGTCCTTACATAGTAGTACACGTTGCAGACGGAGGGGATAAACATCCGAGGATGAATCCCCGGCGTTAAACGAATTCCGACAGATGAAAGAGAGGGGACGGTTCCATGTTCAGCATGCTAGGGGCATGTGACAGGTGAATGGACCGCGTATTCGGATTCGTTAGATTTTTCTGAGCAACTTTCATGTCTAAAGTTTTTCCATCCGAACTACGCTTTATTTTCTATGATTTTCTAAAGTTTTAATAGTTTTTTGAAATTATTTAAATTAATTGAATTAATAGAAAAGGGACATGACTTCAGCATGACGTGTGGGTGATGTCAGTAGTCAACACGGGTCGGCTGACGAGGTCAAACCTGACCGGTGGGTCCAGCGAGACCCACATGTCAGCCTCTGTTAGCTTAACAGTGGATTAAACTAATCTAACTAAGCAAATTAGGGGTGTGGGCCCCATATGTCAGTGAGTGTTTAGGCTAGTATAGTTACTTATTTTATAAAAACGTTTATTAAACTAATTAACAGAGTGGGGGCCCACATGTCTGTGACAGAAGCCGGCCCAGTCAATGTTGACCTCGGTCAACTGGTCAAAGTGGGGCACCTAGGCCCACCAGTCAGTGGCCCAGGAGGTGCCACGTGGGTGCCACGTCGGTGACATCACCGGAATCACGCCGGCGACCATTCCCGTGGCAGAAGTTCGCCGGAGTTGCTCGGATTTCCCGCACAGTGCACCATTCCGCGTGTTTTCGGTGGCGTTCGAACAAGTAGATCGTCCAGCGTCAATCTAGAGTGATCCTCGGTGTGGGGGTGGCCGGAGTGGAGCTCAACAACGACCGCGGGCGGCGCCGGAATGCAGGCATCTCCGAAAACCACGCTATGGGCTGCGTTCTAGCTAACAAACGACGCTAGCGGGCTCTACGAACCTCCAGCAATTCGACGGAGGCCACGGCTTGGCTCGGAGATGGATGAGGTGAGTGCAACGAGCTCGCGGACGAGGCCGCATGCGGCAATGGCGACGGAGGCACCACAAGCCATCTATGGTGCATGCGGAGGAACCATAGGAAGGAGGAAGGTGCGGAGGCTTACGGCGTGGCACACGGAGGCCCTCGGGTGAATGGGAGCACAGAGGGGAGGCGGAATCGATGCGGCAGACGGCGGCGACCGAGGTTGGGGAAAAGCTCGACCCGGCCGCTGCAGGGTACTCCAGCTCGTCCTGAAGCGTGGGGTCGACGAGGACGACGTAGGGGGAGCTCGGGGACTCGGCGAATGGTGGTCGGGGCCACACCTACGGTGAGGCTTCGGCAGCGACCTCGCTCGGGCAAGGGGTGAGCAGAGAGAGAGCGGCCGAGATGGAGTGGGGAGTGGGTGGAGGTAGGTGGGGGGATATCGGGGGGCCCTCGGTGGAGGCCTTATCCACCCAATAGTACTGCCGGCGAGCTGGCTCGGCGGCGACGGTGGGTGCGCCTAGGTCGCTTGAGCAGAGAATGGGGGGAGAAGGAGGAGGCCGTGGTGGGGTGGGCTCTAGGCACTGTGCACTTAGGCCAGTGCACAGTGGCCTTTTTGATTTTCTTTTTACAGAAAATTGCTATGCATTATTTGAGCTGCCAAAAGGAGTTCTGTAAAATGTGGAGTTGGCCAAATAAATACATTACAATATTTGGCACCTGCCAGAAAAAGTTTGGGAGGAGTTTGAATTGTTTTGGATTTTTCACAAAAGAAAAGGGCATTTTAATAGGCTGTTTTGGCTCTGTTAAAAGCATTAGGCCCATTTAGAGTTGATGATGATGTTTTGTTCCTTAACAACAAATAGTTTTGGATTATTTGCTAAAAGGTGAACATTTTTCCAACAAGTTTTGATCAACTTCATTTTGCACTTTGACTTTGAATGGAATTCAAAGAAGGAATTTGAAAAGAGATATTATCCCAACATGATTATTATTGCAAATCTCAGTATCTTAGCATCATCATGATGGATTACTGTAGCATGACACTGGGGTGTTACAAATCTCCTCCAATCCAAGAAATCTCGTCCCGAGATTTAAGTGCGGAAGCAAAGAGTAACTTCGGGAGAACTGGCCCTTATAGGGTTAATTATCTGGTGAAAAATTCAGGGAAATGTGGCAGAAGTGTCTCTCGAGTTGAAACTTAAGAAATCATTGAGAGCAAAATAAGAAGGTTCAATAGGAAGTTTCAAGTGAATGGACAAACGATCAATACCTGAACAGAGTGTGAGAAGGGGGTTCAGAGCATCGGGAATAGATCATCTCTCGGACAGCGGCTCATGACAACACACAAAGCCAAGAGCAATGATACTTCGGAATAAAGGATATACATGAGGGTCAGGTTCCGATCCTGTGGAACTATGGGTTATGGGCCCACCATGTGGGTTAAAATAGAAGGAGCGATGGCATCTTGCCCAGTCATGATAGCAAGGCATGTCAGAGGGTAGCCTGTCAGTTAAGACGGCAACAACGTTGGTACCAAGGGCGAGGGACGAAGAGAACCATTTTCCTGCTTGTTGAACGAGGCGGGCCATTAGTCAAAGTTCTCGTCCATCGGTGGCTACCAGAATGTCATCAACAATAGTAACAGGGTCTTTACTGACAGAATTGTACATTGAGGTGCTTACCTAAGCAGGAAATTATCTCTACTGAGATAAGTTAGTTTACCGGAAATGTTAAACAAAAGAATGGAAAGGAAAATGTGATTAGTATATTAATCAGAACAATGGAAAGGAAAATGTGTTTAAACACAATTATCAGGAGTATATCCTTCCCAAGGGCAAGCAGAGGATGATATCCATGACAGGATAGTAAGTAGATAACCAATTAGGTAAAGGGAAAGAAATTTCATGACATTACCCATACAATGGTGTTTGGATAATTAATAAAGAAAATTTAGTACCGTGCTTCAAATGTTCTTATTGGAGATCGTATTACCACAGACATGCTTCAAGATAGCATTGACATGGTTTCAAGCAAAGGTCAAACTTTGGATACACCAAGGATCCATCGGAAACAACTTAGAAAATAAGTCATACAATTTTAGCAGGGAAAAGATGAGGGTGTGGCCGACGGGCTCAATAGCAATCCATCGAAATGTCAAAAAGGATGTATTCCCAAAATTAATATGATCAAGGTTGTGTTGGGGGGAAGACAAGAATGTTGTTGATGCTGACACAAGTCATCAAGAGGCAAGGATGGTATTTCTAGCCATGAATTCAATTGATATCCTGGAAAAGCTCAGAATGTTGATGATGATCACGACACATTTGTCGAGATATTTCATGAAGAGGTAATCGATCGGTGATGACATCCAGTGAAAGGAATTATGAAGCGAAAGGTTATTGGAACCATGGGTATGACACAAACTCAAAATTAAGCTTGTTGTTCAAGGCGAAATGATAAGAAGAGGATCGACGTAAGCTTGGTTCATCATCGGAAGTTGCTCCGGGCATAAGGACCAGGTAGCCCAGTTAAAAGTTGACACGATAACAATATAGCCGATCAGGCTAGGAATGATGTGATGGGATATAAAGCTTCCTAGTATCCAGTACTAGGTGTAATGTCAGAAGGTAAATCGGAGTAGAGGTTGGACGGGAAAAAATGATTTGCAGAGGATAAGTAATTCTAACTTACCCCGTGAATGGGATCAAGGAGGAAATATGGTCGGGACCATAACTACAAGGGATCCAATTCACGATACTGGAAGAATTATTCAAATGATTAAATATCCTTGCAAGAAGCTTTCATGATAAGTTTCACACCGTGTCCATGGGCATGAACACAAAGGTTCAGGGTCGACTCCCACTTCTACAATGCATAACCTTTCATTTTACTTCTCGCTCTTGATGAAGCTGTAGTATTGAAATTTTATCTGACGAAAAGCCAGTAGAGTATAACCCGCATAACTTTCGAGTTCACATAGACTAGGGAAGGCATAGGTTCAACCCATCGGGGCATCTTAGAAACATATATCATAAATTTCGAGAATAAGTGACACAAGCTCGGTAGTAGAGCATGCTTGAGAAAGCGGAGGATACAATTTACCAAAAGCATTATGTATCCGAGGAAAGGCTCACAAGCTTATTGAATATGAAGAACGTTGTCGGATAAAATCCAAAAAAGGGGTCTGGTGGTCCACAAGGGATCTGATGTGAGCATCAATATTCAACCAGAGGAAGAAAGAATGCAAGGAGATCAGATTATAGAAACAACTGACTAACTCAAAGCTCAATTGCAAAAGGAATTATGAATTCCAAGACAAGGGATCAGAAGCAATGCTCTGATTAGGGATGGATAGGTAGAATAGCCTTAGGGGTACAATCGATGGCGATTTGATTGATCGAGACTCAGCACATGTTAAAATGACGTCTGAGCTAGAAGGATGAATTCTAGGATCTGTTTGAGGTTTGCGAGCATTCGCAACATATTGTATCAACGGACTCAAAATGATAATGACAAAGGCTGACAATAAGATTACTAGACTTATGGTATTAACCATAATGCAAGCAAGCAAGAAATTCAAAAACAATTGGCTGTTGAGGATTTTCACAAGAACGAATGGTATTATGAAGACTTTTGTGAAGCACAAGAATCAACTGAGGATGAGCGGATACTCGATAGGTGCAGAAAGTTATCCGTAGGGGTATTCAGATGACAAGGAACTGAAAGGCAGTAAGCTCAAGGATTCTCGGAAAAAGAAGAGCAGTTCAAGTCATCTTGTAATAACAAGATCAATGGGATAGAATGTAAGATTGGAAAGTGTGTGTAGTTATCCATAAGGACATTTTGCTGGTAGGGAATTGCAAAGGCAACAGGCACAAAGTCTCGAGAGAATATTGTAGATTATCTTCAGAATCTTCTGATGCAGCAGGCGATCATCTGAAATAAGGGGGATCTCTGGGAGAAAGTATTTACGAGAACCTAGAGCTAGAGTTAACAAAATCATTTAACCCGAATAGAAGGGAGATCAGATTCCCAGAGTATAGGCGAGGAATAAAGGATCCTAATACCACCCAATGGCGACGTGGGCCCATAAGACACACAACCATGTTAGTAAATCAGGTTTTTCAGCGACTAGACTCAACTTCGGCCCAGGAGTTGGAAAGGTGGATCCTACAGGCAGTCGGCTCTGATACCAACTTGTGACGCCCTTGATTCAATCGTACACTAATCATACACGCAAATGTGTACGACCAAGATCAAGGACTCATGGGAAGATATCACAACACAACTCTAGACACAAAATAAAATAATACAAGCTTTATATTACAAGTCAGGGGCCTCGAGGGCTCGAATACATAAGCTCGAATACACAAGAGTCAGCGGAAGCAACAATATCTGAGTACAGACATAAGTTAAACAAGTCTGCCTTAAGAAGGCTAACACAAAAGCAACAACGATCGAACAGGCAAGGCCTCCTGCTTGGGAGCCTCCTAACTACTCCAAGTCATCAGCGGTCGTCACGTAGTAGTAGGCACCCTCGGGGTAGCAGTAGTCATCAGTGGTGTCGTCTGGCTCCTGGGATCCGTCATCCGGTCGCAACAAACGGGTATGGGGGAAAAGAGGTAGCAAAGCAGCCGTGAGTACTCATCCAAAGTCCTCGCAAGACTTACATCAGATCTAAACTAAGTATGCATCTGTATCAAATGAAAATGGGTTGTATCTATGGACTAAACTGCAGAATGCCAGAAAGAAGGGGAAAGCTTCGCCTATCGAAGACTAGCATCTTCAAGCATCTTCATACATCTTGCAGCATATAGAAGAGTACAGATCAACATAATGTAAAGTAGTAGTAGTGTTATCAACCTTGGCCAGAGATCCTTTCTCGACTCCCTGCAAGAAAGCGATCCCAGAGCCATACTATCCATTTCTCATTCACAACTCATCTCTCATCACAAGTATCCAGTTCTAGTTGTATCGATCGGGATACAACTCCAAGTGTCCGTTACCGTAGGACAGGCTATCGATAGATGTTTTCTTCCCTGCAGGGGTGCACCAACTTACCGACCACGCTCGATTAACTCTGGCCGGACACACTTTCCTGGGTCATGCCCGGCCTCGGCCAAACAATACGCCGCAACCCGACCTAGGCTTAATAGAGAGGTCAACACGCCGGACTAAACCTATGCCCCAGGGGTCATGGGCCATCGCCCCAGGAACTCCTGCACGTTGCGTGGGCGGCCGATGAGCAGACCTAGCTACCTCCTTCAAAAAGGCAGGTGCTTACGCAGTCCAACCCGGCGCACTCCGCTCAGTCGCTGACATCTATTAAACTTCGGCTGATGTATACAACGCAAAACGCCCATACAATGCCCATGTGATGGTTAGTGCTATCAGGCCAAAGTCCCCTCGGATCAAATATCCAAATCATAGTGGATTAGGAGCACGCGGTAACAAGCAGAGACTCATGAAAGATGTGACCCCGTCGCCCCGTCTCGAGTACTCGCTGCAAGGGCTAAGAATGCCCGGCCACGCCTCGTAAGTATCTCGCGGGCACCTTCCAGGTCAACCCGACTCCACATCACTCGCAATTAAGCTCGCGCGGGTACCCCTCAGGGTCGACCCGTCTTTAGTAACATGGTTCAGTGTAAAGTCATAGTAACCAGAATAACTGTGTGTCTAACACCAAGGAGAAAACCCGAGGAATCACCCCTAGTGAAATCCACTCGATGTTATCATCAAGGTGAACGTAAGAGGATCCACCCTCGAGGTTCACACTTGAGGGGTTGCACGACAGAGCCGTAACGGAAGTGGTTAAGGAGGAAATCACCCTCGATGACCTCGACCGTATAGCTACACTACAGAGATCTCATCAGGAGTGATGTAAGAGGTTCCACCCTCGGCACTTGATGGTAACTCTGTAGAGCCGTACAACTAGGGGGGTGATGTGTGGTGTCGGGGCTGGGACGTCGATCACGTTGATCGAGTCATCGAACGTAAAGCGAGGCAACTGGGACAAGGTGGGGGTCACTGATGGATCACTAACCAACCTATACTAAGCAGTTTAGGATAAGCAGGTAGGTTAACAATAAGCAGGTAACAAAAACAGGCTATGCATCAGAGTAGGATCATACAGAAAGCAGTAGCGGTTCTAATGCAAGCATGAGAGGGAAAGCAATGGGCGATATCAGAATGCTCAAGGGGGGTTTGCTTGCCTGGAAGCTCTGCTGAAAAAGAAGAAGTGTCATCGTCGACGTAGTCGATCATATGGGCATTAGCAGCGGTCTCGGGGGCTACCGGAGAGAAGAGGGGGAAGAAACAGCAAATACAGAGCAAACAGATGCATCACTAAGCATTACATGACGACATGCAGAGCTAGGGTTGTCCTTATGTAGTACTACACGTTTGTAGACGGAGGGGATAAACATCCGGGGATGAATCCCCGGCGTTAGACGAATTCCAACAGATGAAAGAGAGGGGACGGTTCCATGTTCAGCATGCTAGGAGCATATGATAGGTGAATGGACCGCGTATTCGGATTCGTTAGATTTTTCTGAGTAACTTTCATGTATAAAGTTTTTCCATCCGAGCTACGCTTTATTTTCTATGATTTTCTAAAGTTTTAATAGTTTTCTAAAATTATTTAAATTAATAGAATTAACAGAAAAGGGACATGACTTCAGCATGACGTGTGGGTGATGTCAGCAGTCAACACAGGTCGGCTGACCAGGTCAAACCTGACCCATGGGTCCAGCGAGACCCACATGTCAGCCTCTGTTAGCTTAACAGTGGATTAAACTAATCTAACTAAGCAAATTAGGGGTGTGGGCCCCATATGTCAGTGAGTGTTTTGGCTAGTATAGTTACTTGTTTTTAAAAAATGTTTATTAAACTAATTATCAGAGTGGGGGCCCACATGTCTGTGACAGAAGCCGGCCCAGTCAGCGTTGACCTCGGTCAACTGGTCAATGAGTGGCACCTGGGCCCACCAGTCAGTGGCCCAGGCGGTGCCACGCGGGTGGCACGTCGGTGACGGCACCGGAATCACGCCGGCAACCATTCCCGCGGCGGAAGTTCACCGGAGTTTCTCGGATTTCCCGCACTGTGCACCATTTCGCGTGTTTTCGGTGGTGTTTGAACGAGTAGATCGTCCCGCCGGAGTGGAGCTCAACGACGATCGCGGGCGGCGCCGGAATATGGGCATCTCCGAAAACCACGCTACGGGCTGCGTTCTAGCTAACAAACGGCGCTAGTTGGCTCTACGGACCTCCAGCAACTCGACGGAGGCCACGGCTTGGCTCGGAGATGGACGGGGTGAGCGCAACGAGCTCGTGGACGAGGCCGCATGCGTCAATGTCAACGGAGGCACCGCAAGCCATCTACGGTGCATGAGGAGGAACCAGAGGAAGGAGGAGGGTGCGGAGGCTTACGGAGCGGCACACGGAGGCCCTCGGGTGAACGAGAGCGCAGAGGGGAGGCGGAATCGATCGCGGCAGACTGCGGCGACTGAGGTTGGGGAAAAGCTCGACCCGGCCGCTGCAGGGTACTCCAGCTCGTCCTAAAGCGTGGGGTCGACGAGGATGACGCAGAGGGAGCTCGGGGACTCGGCGACTCGATGAACGGTGGTCGGGGCCACGCCTATGGCAAGGTTTCGGCGGCGTCCTCGCTCGGGCAAGGGGTGAGCAGAGAGAGAGCGGCCGAGATGGAGTGGGGAGTGGGTAGAGGTAGGTGGGGGGATATCGGGGGGGCTCGGTGGAGGCCTTATCCACACAGTAGCGCTACCGGCGAGCTGGCTCTGCAGCGACGGTGGGTGCGCCTCGGTCGCTTGAGCAGAGAATGGGGGGGAGGAGGAGGCCGTGGTGGGCTGGGCTCTAGGCACTGTGCACTTAGCCCAGTGCACAGTGGCCTTTTCTATTTTCTTTTTACAGAAAAATGCTATGCATTATTTGAGCTGCCAAAAGGAGTTCTGTAAAATGTGGGACTTTGCCAAATAAATACATTACAATATTTGGCACCTGCCACAAAAAGTTTGGGAGGAGTTTGAATTGTTTTGGATTTTTCACAAAAGAAAAGGGCATTTTAATAGGCTGTTTTGGCTCTATTAAAAGCATTAGGCCCATTTAGAGTTGATGATGATGTTGTGTTCCTTAACAACAAATAGTTTTGGATTATTTGCTAAAAGGTGAACATTTTTCCAACAAGTTTTGATCAACTTCATTTTGCACTTTGACTTTGAATGGAATTCAAAGAAGGAATTTGAAAAGAGATATTATCCCAACATGATTATTATTGCAAATCTCAGTAGCTTAGCATCATGATGATGGATTACTGTAGCATGACACTGGGGGTGTTACATCATCTTTATTTCAAACCCCCGGGCCAGTGCTCCTCTGAGTGTTGGTCCAAACTGGGCGATGTCCGGCGCCCCCTGGGCAACCAGGGTCTATGCCAACCCGACGTGTTGCCCATCTGGTGTGCCCTGGGAATGAGATACGTGCAACTCCTATCGGGATTTGTCGGCACTTCGGGTGGCTTTGCTGGTCTTGTTTTTACCATTGTCGAAATGTCGTATAACCGGGATTCCGAGTCTGATCGGGTCATCCTGGGAGAAGGAATATCCTTCGTTGATCATGAGAGCTTGTGATGGGCTAAGTTGGGACACCCCTGCAGGGTTTTGAACTTTTGAAAGCCGTGCTCGCGGTTATGGGAAGATAGGAATTTGTTAATGTCCGGTTGTAGAAAACTTGACACTTAACTTAATTAAAATGGATCAACCACGTGTGTAGCCGTGATGGTCTCTTTTCGGCGGAGCCCGGGAAGAGAACATGGTCTCGTGTTATGCTTGAACGTAAGTAGTTTTCAGGATCACTTCTTGATCGTTATTAGCTTATCGACTGCGCTTTGCTTCTCTTCTCGCTCTCTTTTGCGTAAGTTAGCCACCATATATGCTAGTGCTTGCTGTAGCTCCACCTCACTACCCTTTCCTACCCTTAAGCTTAAATAGTTTTGATCGCGAGTGTGTGAGATTGCTGAGTCCCCATGACTCACAGATACTTCCAAACAGATGCAGGTGCCGATGATGCCAGTGCAGGGGACGCTACTGAACTCAAGTGGGAGTTAGACGAGGATTCGGGCCATTACTATGTTTCTTTTCCGGATGATCAGTAGTGGAGCCCAGTTGGGGCGATCGGGGATCTAGCATTTGGGTTTGTCTTTCTTTATTTTGGTTCCGTAGTCGGACCTTGATTGTATTCTGGATGATGTATGATTTATTTATGTATTGTGTGAAGTGGTGATTGTAAGCCAACTCTTTATCCCTTTCTTATTCAGAACATGGGATGTGTAAAGATTACCCCTCTTGCAACATGGCTACCATGCGGATATGCCTCTAAGTCATGCCCCGACACGTGGGAGATATAGCCGCATCGTGGGTGTTACAAGTTGGTATCAGAGCCTTCCCCGACTTAGGAGCCCCCTGCTTGATCAAATCGCTGACGTTGTTGAGTCTAGAAGAAAATGTTTTGAGTCTTAGGATTATATATATCGGAGAGTAGGATTCTTTTTACTCATCAGTCCCTTCGTCGCTCTGGTGAGGCCTCCTGACGTAGAGTTTTGACTCTTCTCTCCTCAAATTTCACTAAAAATATTAGGATCACGCGGGTATCTTGGAATCGTTCCGATGGTTTTGTGACGAGAAAATTGTTCTTGGTGCCTCCTGACATTTAGGGGTTGTGGCAGTCTCCCGGAGAGTTGAGCTCCGAGGTGTTGTCGTTGTCGTGGTTCTAAGCCTGACAGTAGAGTGGGGGTAGGTATGGAGAGGCAAGGTCCTAGCTATGGAGAGGTTGTAAGCACAAAGGATGTACGAGTTCAGGCCCTTCTCGGAAGAAGTAACAGCCCTACGTCTCGGAGCCCGGAGGCGGTCGAGTGGATTATGAGCGTGTGAACTACAAGGTGCCGAACCCCTCTGCCTGTGGAGGGGGGTGGCTTATATAGAGTGCGCCAGGACCCCATCCAGCCCACGTAGGAGAGGGTTTAAGGTGAGTTAAGTCTGGGGCGTTACTGGTAACGCCCCACATAAAGTGCCTTTACTATCATAAAGTCTACTTGATTACAGACCGTTGCAGTGCAGAGTGCCTCTTGACCTCCTGGTGGTCGAGTGAGTCTTCGTGGTCGAGTCCTTCAGGCCAGTCGAGTGAATCCTCGTTGGTCGACTGGAAGGCGACCTCTTCTAAGGATGTCCTGGGGTAAGTTACTTGGATCAGGTCCATGACCCTACCCTAGGTACATAACCCCATCATTAGCCCCCGAATGGATTGAGGCTTCGAGTGAAGAAGGAGTTGATGTCGTTTCCGATTAACCTTTGCGCTCTGGTTGTGCGCTGTTCTGTACCAAAGAATCTCCTCGTCGACAGGAAACAACTTGCCTTCAGTCGACTTGATCCATTCTGTTTTTGCGTCGAGTGATCTTTCAGGTTTCGACGATCTCCGAGCGACGGATCGCCGGAAACACCGCGCCTGACAGACTAATTTGCTGTTCACGGATTCCGCGGGATGCGAAATTTGGGGACGCGCGCGAAGCGGGGCGGACCATGGCGTTCGGATGGGACGGGACATGGACGCCTCGATCTCCGCGCCGCCTTTTTCGCCACGTATCCCGTCCGCATAACTGCTCCAGATATGATTAGATCGACCGGGCCCACCTGTCATCCACTCGGAAGGGACCTTATAAATGTGCCCGGCGAGGATTTCTGTGATGCGCCTTAGCATTCTCCCCCTCTCTCTGCTTCTTTCCTCCCTGCTCAGCGTGCTCGCTCTCGCCCCCGCACCACTTCCCTTCACGCATCTCGCCGGCGACCATGGCCAAGGAGAAGACGGCGGCGCTGGAGCGTGCAAAGAAGGCGTCGGCCTCGGAGAAGGCGAAGGGGAGATCCACCAGCCGCGGAGGGTCCTCGTCCAGATCCCGCCTGCCGAAGGGCTGGGTCCAAGGAGACTGGATCCAGTCGACCATCACGGAGAATGACCTCCTCGACATGGCCAACGAGGGCTTGATCCCCCACGGAGCTGCGAGGCTTCCGGGGAAGGAGTGGCAGCCCCAGCCAGAAGAGGGTGAGTGTGTGCTCTTGGCCACTCATGTTGATCGTGGGTTTTCCTTGCCGCCGAGTGTTTTCTTTCGTGGCTTCTTGAACTTCTTCGGAGCGCAGCTCCACCACTTTACCCCAAACTCCATTGCCTATCTCGCTGCGTTCGTGTCCATGTGTGAGGGTTTCTTGGGCTGTCGACCGCACTGGGGTTTGTTCAAACATATATTCACGTGTCGATCTCAGACCGTGAAGAAGGTGAGCCCAGGTGATGAGATAACCCGAGTCGTCCAAATGTGCGGGGGCCTGGGGATTCAGGTGAGGAATAAGAGCACCTTCCCGCCCATGACCTTTCCCGAGTCCGTCAGAGGCTGGCAGTCGACTTGGTTCTACTGCCAGGTCCAGTCGACGCCAGGGCAGTCGAGTGGACTCCCTCCGTTCACCATGGACCGAGTGAGCAAACCTTCCCCTCTGAAGCTGATTCCGGAGGAGAAAGCCGACGTGAAGATGTTGATGGAGCGCGTGGTGCAGTTGGTTCGGGAGGGAGTGACGGGCATGGACCTCCTGGAGGTTTTCCTCAGGCGTCGCATCCAGCCTCTCCAGTTCCGGAGCCACTGCATGTGGTTGTACTGTGGGACCGAAGACGAGACTAGAGTCCATCCAGAAGCAGTCGACGATGTCACTCTGGAAAGATGGATGGCAGCCGTCACCGGAAACAAGGACAACCCACGCGGAGCCAGAAGGATTCCTCCACTCGACCACAACAGCGACTCAAACAAGGTACACTTGATCTGCTCTCCACTGCGCCCTCGTCGTATTCATTTCTGTTAACCCTGCCGACTGGTCGACTGATCCTTGTCTGGGCATCTGCTAGGCCCTCACCGAGCTGTACTCGATGCCCAATGGGGCACAAGCTTCGACTGAGGAGGGCGAGGCGAGCGGGGGCGAGAGCCAGGAAGAGGAGGAATGGGACTCGGATGTTGTAGAGGATGATGACGACGATGATGATGATGACGGTGATGAAGACGACGTCGAGGACGAAGAAGAAGAGGAGGAGGAGGTCGTACCACCGCGCACAGAAAGGCGGTCAAAGCTTGTCCACGATCCTTCGACCGAACGTGGTAAGGGGGTTGTGACTGCCACTCAGTCGACCAAGCGCCCTCGGACCACCTCTCCCGTGCCGACTGAAAAGGCGCCGAAGCAGCCCAGGGCGGCCTCGTCGAAGCCGATCAAGCTCTTGCCGAAGATGAAGGTGTCCATCCCCACCATATCAGGGTAACCGTGCTGCTCATATTTTCTTATTCTGTGTGAACTTTATCTCTGGTCGACGCTTAAGTTAGTCGACTGATCCTTTGGAGTTGCAGTGCTGCTACTTCTGAGACCTCGGCCCGGGCTGATGACCACGAGATGGAGGATGCGGCAACTTCGAACCCAGGTACTGTATTCTTAACACCGTTTTTAGTCGACTGACTCGCGACCTCTGATCCTGATTCTTCTCCGCAGCTCCACCCAATACTGTTATCAATCTCCCTGACGACGACGAGGATGAAGAACCACTGGCACGCAGGAAGAGTCGGAAAATGCCTGCCAGTAAGGTGCCTCAGGATGTGACGGCGCCTGAGACTCTGACTGTGGAGGAAGAGAACACCACTCGACACACGGTGTCCTTCGCAAATCCACTGACGAGTGCTCAGTAGCCCTCCCTCTTCACGACTCACCACGTCCCAGAGGACCAAGCTGGCGCAGCGAAGGAAGCAATACGCCAGGCGGGACTCATGATGGAGCAGCTGAAGACCATCCGGGACGCGAGCCAGGCAGCTTATGACGCCAGCTCTGCCCTCCAAAGCAATGTCCAGGTCAGTCGACCGCTGTTTGTTCTGTTGGATATGCTACCAAAAACTTTTCTTTTCCGGAATTTATAGCAGTCACCCACTGGGTGTGTCGAATAAACTCCGTGTTAGCGGGGGCACGCTGAGTGCACCCGCTGGGTGTAGTCCCCAAGGCTAAGGTCGACTGCTTGCAGTCGGCCTTAGGCTTTATGATGTCAATCTTTCCGCCAGTCGACTGGTCGACTGGATTTCACAAACCGGTGGGGGCACGCTGAGTGCACCCACTGGGTGTAGTCCCCAAGGCTAAGGTCGACTGCTTGCAGTCGGCCTTAGGCTTTATGATGTCAATTTTTCCGTCAGTCGACTGGTCGACTGGATTTCACAAACCGGTGGGGGCACGCTGAGTGCACCCACTGGGTGTAGTCCCCAAGGCTAAGGTCGACTGCTTGCAGTCGGCCTTAGGCTTTATGATGTCAATTTTTCCGTCAGTCGACTGGTCGACTGGATTTCACAAACCGGTGGGGGCACGCTGAGTGCACCCACTGGGTGTAGTCCCCAAGGCTAAGGTCGACTGCTTGCAGTCGGCCTTAGGCTTTATGATCTCAATTTTTCTTTCAGTCGACTGGATTTCACAAACCGGTGGGGGCACGCTGAGTGCACCCACTGGGGCATCTCTTTTTTTTGAGGTCGACTGGTCGACTTTGTCTTCAACAGGATTAGTGGGGGCACGCTGAGTGCACCCACTGGGTGTAGTCCCCGAGACTACGGTCGAATGCTTGTATTCGGCTGTAGTCTTAGAAACGTGTGTTTTTCCCTTTTTCACTCGGAAGTGAATTATTTTTGACATTTAGTCGATTGGTTCTTCGCAGAACTCTTGTGATCTTGTGGCTCGCTACTCAGAGCTGGAACAAAAACATACTCAAGTCGAGCTGAGCTTGAAGCTGGTTCAGGAGAAACTGACAAAGGCAAAGGAGGAGACCGAAGGTATGTTTGGTGAGACCCTCACGACTGCTTTTCCCCTTGCTTGTTTCAAAATCTGATCTTGCTGTAACTTGCAGGTAAGGTAAGGGAGGCCCAGCAGAAGAAAGACCTTGAGCTAGCTGAGAAGATCAAGCTGGCTGACGAGAAGTTAGCTTCAGTCACCAAGCTCGAACAAGACAATACCAATCTGAAAGTTGCTCTTGGGATTGCCAACAAGGAGGTCAGTCGACCGAAAACTGATAAAGCTGCCCTGACCGACCAAGTCAGCAAATTGACTGAGAAGAAAACTGAACTAGAGGCCTTCCTGAGTGGCCTTGCCAAGAAGCTGTTTCTTATGCTTGAAGGTAAACCTCCATGTTTGGCAAATATTTCCAATTGTGGCTTTTTCCATTCGACTATCCCCTTGACTTAGTGATCATCCTTGCAGAATTTTGTCAAAACTTTGAAGAAGAAACCAGCCGACTGGAGCCAAACCTCGACCCTGTCAATTCTCCGGTGAACGACGAAGTTGCCATGGATGTTTTCCGACTGGAGTCTCGTGTTGCAGCTGTCGTGGACTATCTCGCAAGGCTGAAGGCTGCCACATCTCGCATCGACTCGACGCTCTGGCCTGAGGAGACACTTCAGAATGACCTTGAGTCGCTGATGGCCCGCTTGAACACGATCCCTGGTCGAGTGCAGGAGTGGAAGAAGTCCTCGGCTCGGTGTGGTGCAGATGTCGCTCTGTGTCTGGCCCGAGTCCACTGCAAAGATGCGCGAGAGGAGAAGCTGGCGGCCCTTCGGGTGGCCAATACCAAGAAGCACGACTTCAGGTCCTTTATGGAGACTTTCCTTGCAGCTGCCACTCGGATCGCCGACGGAATTGACCTTGATGAATTTGTTGCACCTTCTAGCCCTCCACAGGAGGGGTAAAAAACTTCTTCTGGCTCGACGTTTTAAATTTGCATCGGTATGCCGAGTGGAATTGTAACCGACAAACCTTAACGGGCTTGACGCCTGAGAACTTTCGGTTCCTTTAGATATCGATTCAAACTTGAATTTAGCGCTTGAATATGATTGCCTTCGGCTCAAAATGTCTTTTGCAGGTTCAAAGCAAGGCGCCTTTTCTGCAATCGACTTATTCTTTAGTCCACTTAGGCGAGCACTGGGCTGCGGCTAAGCCCCCGAGTGAGAAGTTTTACTCTTCACTCGGTAGGATTTCGATAACTTAGGCTAGTGCTTGGACTGCAGCTAAGCCTCCGAGTGAGAGGGTTGCTCCTCACTCGGTAGGATTTTTATAACTTAGGCGAGCACAGGGCTGCAGCTAAGCCCCCGAGTGAGAGGGTTGCTCTTCACTCGGTAGGATTTTTAATAACTTAGGCGAGTGCTTGGACTGCAGCTAAGCCCCCGAGTGAGAGGGTTGCTCTTCACTCGGTAGGATTTTTATAACTTAGGCGAGTGCTTGCACTGCAACTAAGCCCCCGAGTGAGAGGGTTGCTCTCCACTCGGTAGGATTTTTAATAACTTAGGCGAGTGCTTGGACTGCAGCTAAGCCCCCGAGTGAGAGGGTTGCTCTTCACTTGGTAGGATTTTTAATAAACTTAGGCGAAATGGATTCGCAGCTAAGCCTCCGAGTGAGAGGGTTGCTCTTCACTCGGTAGGATTTTTATAACTTAGGCGAGTGCTTGCACTGCAGCTAAACCTCCGAGTGGAAGGCTGGCTTACCACTTGGTAGGATTTTGATAAACTTAGGCGAGTCCTTGGACTGCAGCTAAGCCTCCGAGTGGAAGGCTGGCTTACCACTTGGTAGGATTTTGATAAACTTAGGCGAAACGGATTCGCAGCTAAGCCTCCGAGTGAGAGTCTGGCTCACCACTCGGTAGGATTTTTACAAACTTAGGCGAAACGGATTCGCGGCTAAGTCACCCACTAAGGGGGAGTTTTATGTGGACAAAAATAAAAAGTGACAGAAATTATGGAGGAACTATGACACTATTATTTTGATGTTCATGAGGTACAGAAGTACTTTATTGCAACTCATCCGAGTGATAAAACTTAAGTGTAAAATGGGCGGAGTAGCTCCGCGTTCCAAGCTCGGGGCTCGTCGATATTATGCTCGACGTTGTAAAGACGATACGCCCCGTTGTGGAGGACCTTGGTGACGATGAAGGGGCCTTCCCAAGAAGGAGCAAGCTTGTGTGGTTTGTGCTGATCCACTCGGAGAACCAAATCCCCTTCCTGGAAGGCTCGACCTCTCACATTCCTGGCGTGGAAACGGCGCAAATCTTGTTGGTAGATGGTCGAACGGATCAGAGCCATCTCCCTTTCTTCCTCTAAAAGGTCGACTGCGTCCTACCGCGCTTGTTCAGCTTCTGCTTCGTTGTAGATTTCAACTCGAGGAGCATTGTGGAGAAGATCACTCGGCAAGACTGCTTCAGCTCCATAGACCAAGAAGAATGGAGTTCTTCCGGTCGACCGATTAGGTGTGGTCCGCAGTCCCCAAAGAACTGAGGGAAGTTCGTCGACCCAAGCTCCAGCTGCGTGTTTGAGATCACGCATCAATCGAGGCTTCAATCCCTTAAGAATCAGTCCATTAGCTTGCTCTGCTTGTCCATTCGACTGCGGATGAGCGACTGATGCGTAGTCGACTCGTGTGCCCTAGGAGTTGCAGAAAGTTCTGAATTCTTCTGAGTCAAAGTTCGACCCATTATCCGTGATGATGCTATGCGGGACTCCATATCTGAATATTAGTTCCCTGATGAAGCTAACAGCAGTACCGGTGTCAAGGCTCTTGATTGGTTTAGCTTCGATCCACTTGGTGAACTTGTCGACTGCCACCAGTACATGCGTGAAGCCGCTTCGTCCTGTTCTCAAAGGACCGACCATGTCCAGTCCCCAAACTACAAAAGGCCAGATGAGTGGGATGGTCTTCAAAGCTGACGCAGGCTTGTGCGACATATTCGAGTAGAACTGACATCCCTCGCACTTATCCACTATCTCTTTTGCCATCTCATTCGCCTTGGGCTAGTAAAATCCGGCTCGGTATGCTTTGGCCATGATGGTCCGAGAGGACGCATGATGACCACAGGTCCCCGAGTGAATATCATTGAGGATGAGTCGACCTTCTTCTGGTGTTATGCACTTCTGACCGACTCCAGTCGCGCTTTCTCTGTATAATTGTCCTTTGATTACGGTAAAGGCCTTGGATCGACGGACGATCTGTCGAGCCTCTTCCTCATCCTCCGGCAGCTCTTTCCTCAAGATATATGCGACATACGGAATCGTCCAGTCGGGAATGACCACCAAAACCTCCATGACCAAGTCGACCACCGCTGGGACTTCAACTTCAGTCGGATCTGTGGCACTCTTGGGCTGCGGAGTTTCTTCGGTGAAAGGATCTTCTTTGACTGACGGAGTGTGTATATGCTCCAAGAACACACCGCTCGGAATGGCTTCTCTCTTGGAACCTATCTTTGCTAGATCATCAGCTGCTTGATTTTTCAGTCGGGGTATGTGATGGAGCTCCAACCCCTCGAACTTCTTCTCCAGCTTCCTCACTGCACTGCAGTATCCAGTCATGGCTGGGCTTCTCACGTCCCACTCTTTCATCACCTGATTGACCACTAAATCCGAGTCGCCATAGACCATTAGGCGACGGACGCCGAGTGAAATGGCCATGCGCAACCCATATAGGAGGGCCTCATATTCTGCCTCATTGTTGGAGGAATCAAAGTGAATCTGGAGCACATATCTGAGCTTATCTCCTCTGGGGGAAACCAGGACAACCCCAGCACCGGAACCATTCAACATCTTAGAGCCATCAAAAAACATGGTCCAATGCTCCGAGTGAACTTCAGTCGGCTGCTGCTGTTCAATCCACTCGGCGAGGAAATCTGCTATTGCCTGGGACTTAATGGCTTTCTTTGCCTCAAACTTGATATCAAGGGGAAGAAGTTCAATCGCCCATTTGGCCACTCGACCAGTTGCATCTCTGTTGTGCAAAATCTCTGATAGTGGAGCGTCGCTGACGACTGTGATGGAATGGTCAGAGAAATAATGAGCAACCTTCTTTGTGGTCATGTATATCCCATACACAAGCTTCTGATAATGAGGATATCTCTGCTTGGATGGAGTCAAGACTTCAGACAAATAATACACTGGGCGCTGAACTTTGAGAGCTTTTCCTTCTTCTTCCCGCTCGACCGTTAGCACAGTACTGACGACTTGTCCTGTGGCTGCGATGTAGAGCAACAGAGGCTCTTTGCTGATTGGAGCAGCAAGCACCGGCTGGGTGGAGAGCAGAGCTTTTAGCTCGGCAAACGCTGCATCAGCTTCTGGAGTCCACTCGAACTTGTCAGCCTTCTTCATCAGTCGGTAAAGAGGCAGTGCCTTTTCACCGAGTCGTGAGATGAATCGACTTAATGCGGCCAAGCATCCAGTAAGCTTCTGGACATCGTGCACTCGCACAGGGCGTTTCATTCGGAGAATAGTGCCAATCTTCTCTGGGTTAGCGTCGATTCCCCGTTCGGAAACGAGAAAACCGAGTAACTTGCCACCAGGAACTCCAAATGTGCACTTTGATGGATTGAGCTTGATATCATACCTTCTGAGGTTGGCAAATGTTTCGGCGAGGTCAGCGAGCAGGTCGGAACCTTTTCGTGACTTGACAACAATATCATCCATATAAGCTTCCACATTCCGACTGATTTGAGTGAGTAGACACTTCTGAATCATTCGCATAAATGTGGCTCCGGCATTCTTGAGGCCGAATGGCATGGTGATATAGCAGAAGCACCCGAATGGAGTGATGAAAGCTGTTTTTACCTCATCGGGCCCGTACAGACGGATCTGGTGGTACCCGGAGTAAGCATCTAAAAAAGACAACCTCTCACATCCCGCGGTCGAGTCAACAATTTGATCTATGCGAGGGAGAGGAAAGTGATCTTTCGGGCAGGCCCGGTTGATGTGCTTGAAATCAATGCACATTCGGAGCGACTTGTCCTTCTTAGGAACCATGACGACATTAGCGAGCCACTCGGAGTGGTATATCTCTCGGATAAATCCTGCCGCCAACAGTCGAGCCACTTCTTCACCAATGGCCTTTCTCTTCTGGACGGCGGACCGCCGAAGATGCTCTTTGACTGGTTTTGCAGACGAGTCGACTCTTAGGCGATGCTCAGCCAGTCCCCTGGGAACACCTGGCATGTCAGCGGGCTTCCATGCAAAAATGTCCCAGTTCTCACGGAGGAACTGGATGAGCGCTTCTTCCTATTTTGGGTCGAGTGTTGTGGAGATGCGGGTCGGAGCTGCATCGGGGTCGGTCGGGTGAATATGAACAGGCTTCGTCTCCCCAGACGACTGGAACGCAGACTCTGTAGCGGGTTTCTTCGATCGCAGCAAATCACTCGGATCTGCGTTTTGCTTGTACTCTTCGAACTCGACCGCTGTTACTTGGGAATCGGCAATCTTGGAGCCCTTCTGAAAGCACTCCTCTGCCTTTTTCCTATCACCGGTGACAGTGATCACTCCTTTGGGGCCGGGCATCTTCAATTTGAGGTACACGTAACATGGTCGAGCCATGAACCGTGCATAGGCTGGTCTCCCCAAAATGGCATGATATGCACTCTGAAAATCCACGACCTCAAACGTCAACTTTTCTTTGCGAAAATGCTTCGAATCACCAAACACCACGTCCAAAGCTATCTGGCCGAGTGACTCGGCCTTCTTCCCTGGTATAACTCCATGAAAGCTCATGTTACTAGTGCTCAGTCGGGACATCGGAATGCCCATACCTTTCAATGTGTCTGCGTATAACAGATTCAGCCCACTTCCACCGTCCATCAGCACCTTTGTCAGTCGAGTGCCTTCGACAACCGGATCGACCACCAAAGCTTGCCTCCCAGGGGTGGCAATATGAGTCGGGTGATCAGATTGGTCGAATGTGATGGGTGTTTGAGACCACTTCAGATAATTTGCCTTTGCTGGGGCAACCATGTTCAACTCTCGGTTAATCACTTTCAGTCGACTTCTGCTTTCCACATCTGCAAAGATCATCAGAGTGGAGTTGATATGCGGATATCCTCCCTCACTGTCCTCCTTGTCTTCGGCCTTGTCTGACTCCTTCTCCTTGTCCTTAGACTGTTTTCCCTGAAACTGCTGGATCAGGAGTCGACATTGGCGAGTGGTGTGCTTTGGGTAAATGATATTCCCCTCTTCGTCTTTCTTCGTGTGAATGTGACATGGCATATCCAACACGTCGTTCCCTTCTTTATCCTTTACCTTCTTGGGGTTCCAGGATCCTTTTGGTTTCCCCTTAAACTTTCCTTGAGTCACGGCCAGAGCCTCTCCAGGAGCTGCCGGTTCAGCCTTCCGCTTCTGTTTCCGACTGGTGTTTCCCTTTTCCGACTGACTCGGCTTGTGCTTGCCGCTTCGGAGTCGGTCTTCTTCTTCGCCGTTGGCATACTTGGTAGCAATCTCCATCATCCGACTCAAGGTCATGTCACCGGTTCGACCAAATTTCAAACTCAGTTCTCTGTTCTTGACGCCGTCTTTGAAGGCGCAGACTGCCTGATGATCAGAGACATTTTCCACAGTGTGGTGCAAAGTGATCCACCTCTGAATATACTCTCTGAGAGTCTCATTAGCTTTCTGCACGCAGACTTGCAACTCTGTCAATCCAGCTGGTCGCTTGCAAGTCCCTTCAAATGTTCTGACGAACACTCGGGACAGATCTTCCCAAGTGTAAATGCTGCTAGGAGGTAATTGAGTCAACCATGCCCTGGCAGAACCTTCCAGCATGAGAGGCAAATGCTTCATGGCCACCTCGTCGTTCCCACCACCAATCTGAACTGCCACTCGGTAGTCTTCAAGCCAAGTTTCAGGCTTAGACTCACCAGTGAACTTGCTGACTCCTGTTGCCAACCTGAAATTGGGGGGAATAACTGCGGCTCTGATAGCTCTGCTGAAACATTCAGGACCAGAAACATGCACTCGACTGCTTGTGGGTACATCTCTGTCGAGTGCGCCTCGATGGGCTCTGTTCCGGTCGACCAACCCTTGCACGATAATGGATCGCGCGTCGAAGCCTGGTTCTCTGGGGTCAACTGGAACCCTACGCCCTGTACTGTACTGACGCCTATCATCTGGCTGCCGAGGAGCGTAAGACCCACCCCTCGGAGGGGAATAGGGCACTCGACGCCTATCATCTCGGTCGAGTCTGTCGCCATATTGATCTCGCCGATTGTCGCGCCCTTCGCGCCGCGAAGGCGATCTGGGGCTGTGAGCCGACTGAACCGTATTCACAGTGACGGATCGACTGTGAATTCTGTTGCGCGACTGAGACACGGCTGAATTCTGATCTCCTGCTGCCCGGAGCAGATCCCTGATCTGCAGCAAACCTCTGCCAGCTTCCGACTGCGAAGGCTGGATGGACTCTGCTATACGGGTCGCAGCTGCTAAATTCTGAATTGGGGTTCGATATACCTGAGTCGGCGGGAAGAGTTGACGTCGACTGGTGTCGGGAACTCGTTGCCGCGCGCGCTCGTCGAGTGCTCGCTGAAGGTTCTCCAGTCGAGTGCGCTCGGCCAAATTGGCCAGGCGCGCCTCCTCCAAGGCACGAGCCTCGGGGGTTTCCCCTGCGATGGGAATACGCAGGGGATCCTCGTTCCTGCGGCGAAGTTCCTCTCTTTGCAGAGAGTCGAGTGGCTCGGGTTGGTACTCTTCGTAGCCTCGCGTAGGGTCGCCGCCGTCACCTGCTCCACCACCACGGGCGAAGCCAGGGGGACTGTGGGGCCCATCGACCATCAAGATTTCCGCCGCTGGATCACTGCTACCGCACTCGGATGCAGTCTCTACGGAGCCAGTCGACAGGTCGAACAAGCCGTAGAGAGGTTCGTTGGGCTCGATTGCCGCAACTTGGGTGGTGGCCGATTGGCGAGCCACCGCGTGCCTCACCCATCGCTGAAGCCTCGACCGGCCCGAGCGCTTGCGCTGGCGGGAGACCGGGAGGGTGGACGATGGAGGAGCCGACCGATACTGGGTCGACGGTTGCCGCAGCAGAACGCCGCGGACACATGCGCGAAAATGCGTCGCACCGCGGACGGGGAGCGCATCTACGTCGAGTGGAGCCTCCTGGTGCCATGCGGAGTCGTCGGCGATGAAGGTGAGAGTGCCGAGACGGATCTCTTGACCCTCGACCAAAACTCCAGCAGACACCATGATGAAAGTACTCGGAAGAATCGCAACTTCTCCACAAAATCGCTAAAACACCTGCCCCATGGTGGGCGCCAACTGTCGTGGTTCTAAGCCTGACAGTAGAGTGGGGGGTAGGTATGGAGAGGCAAGGTCCTAGCTATGGAGAGGTTGTAAGCACAAAGGATGTACGAGTTCAGGCCCTTCTCGGAAGAAGTAACAGCCCTACGTCTCGGAGCCCGGAGGCGGTCGAGTGGATTATGAGCGTGTGAACTACAAGGTGCCGAACCCCTCTGCCTGTGGAGGGGGGTGGCTTATATAGAGTGCGCCAGGACCCCATCCAGCCCACGTAGGAGAGGGTTTAAGGTGAGTTAAGTCTGGGGCGTTACTGGTAACGCCCCACATAAAGTGCCTTTACTATCATAAAGTCTACTTGATTACAGACCGTTGCAGTGCAGAGTGCCTCTTGACCTCCTGGTGGTCGAGTGAGTCTTCGTGGTCGAGTCCTTCAGGCCAGTCGAGTGAATCCTCGTTGGTCGACTGGAAGGCGACCTCTTCTAAGGATGTCCTGGGGTAAGTTACTTGGATCAGGTCCATGACCCTACCCTAGGTACATAACCCCATCAGTCGTCATAATTTTATCGTTGCAGTTCTGGAATACCTGAGTTCGCCGACATTGAAAATCTCCTTTATGCAGTTGTTGGTGAGATAACCTCGATGCCACCCAGTACTGGGGCGGGAGTTCGGGAGTATTGCCATAACTCGTATAACGGATGCTTTTCGAAGGTTGAGGTAAATGATTTCCGAAGGTTTCTTGGTTATGTGTTGAAGGATGGATACAGTTGGATGTAGGATTTGCTAGTTTTGGGTGAGATATTATGCTTCCCCTGTATCCCCAACAACTGATTGCGTAACCAGAAAGTTTCGGGACTTTTATAGGTGGGAATTCAAGTAGCTCTAGTATTTCTTCCCGCGGATATTTGGTTTGTGATTGGGTAATCCTTACCACTTATTTTTTCATATCTGTACCTTGTTGTTTTATTCTTCTACCTTTATCTAAGTGGATTCTCAATTTATGGACGTGTGCTGATTTACTTTGGAATTCATGCGTTCATTCTTGTTCGAATGTTAAGGCTATATGTTGCAATTTCGATCCATTGATTCAACTTGAATATATGTGTTGTCAAGATGCTAACGGATGTCAACCTCTTCAAGATGCCTCCTCCAACACGTCAGAATCCGGACCCTACGCCACCACCGTAACCACCTCCACCTCCGGAGGCATGGCAAGCTATCGCGGCAGCCACCAACACCAACACTCAGATGCTTTTGCAGCTCTTGCAAGAGCGCACCCAAGGGCAAAGCAACCAAGGAAATCAAGGCCAAGGCAACAATCAGCCTCATTTTGCTACCCTCAACCAGTTCCTCAGAAACCAGCCGAAGTCCTTCAGCAACTGTGTCGAGGTCACAGACGCCGACGACTGGCTCGTGGATATCTGCAAATGATAACCCACAAGTATAGGGGATCACAATAGTTTTCGAGGGTAAAGTATTCAACCCAAATTTATTGATTCGACACAAGGGGAGCCAAAGAATACTCTCAAGTATTAGCAGCTGAGTTGTCAATTCAACCACACCTGGAAACTTAATATCTGCAGCAATGTATTTAGTAGCAAAGTAGTATGATAGTAGTGGTAACGGTAGCAAAAGGTAATAGTAGTAAAAGTAATGTTTTTGGTATTTTATAGTGATGATAGCAATAGCAACGGAAAAGTAAATAAGCGAAGAACAATATATGGAAAGCTCATAGGCAATGGATCGGTGATAGAGAATTATGCCGGATGCGGTTCATTATGTAACAGTCATAACCTAGGGTGATACAGAACTAGCTCCAGTTCATTGATATAATGTAGGCATGTATGCCGAATATAGTCATACGTGCTTATGGAAAAGAACTTGCATGACATCTTTTGTCCTACCCTCCCGTGGCAGCGGGGTCCTTACGGAAACTAAGGGATATTAACGCCTCCTTTTAATAGAGTACCGGAACAAAGCATTAACACATAGAGAATATATGAACTCCTCAAACTACGGTCATCACCGGTAAGTATCCCGATTATTGTCACTTCGGGGTTAACGGATCATAACACATAATAGGTGACTACAGACTTGCAAGATAGGATCAAGAACACTCATATATTGATGAAAACATAATAGGTTAAGATCTAAAATCATGGCACTCGGGCCCTAGTGATAAGCATTAAGCATAGCAAAGTCATAGCAACATCAGTCTCAGAACATAGTGGACACTAGGGATCAAACCCTAACAAAACTAACTCGATTACATGATAGATCCTATCCAACCCATCACCGTCGAGCAAGCCTACGATGGAATTACTCACGCACGGCGGTGAGCATCATGAAATTGGTGATGGAGGATGGTTGATGATGACGATGGCGACGAATTCCCCTCTCCGGAGCCCCGAAACGGACTCCAGATCAGCCCTCCCGAGAGGTTTTAGGGTTGGCGGCGGCTCTGTATCGTAAAACGCGATGAATTCTTCTCTCTAATTTTTTTCTCCCTGAAACACAATATATAGAGTTGGAGTTGGAGTCGGAGAGGCACCAGGGGGCCCACGAGGTAGGGGGCGCGCCCCCCACCCTCGTGGAGAGGTGGTGGCCCCCTGGCCTTCATCTTTTGCAGGTATTTTTTATATTTTCCAAAAAGTTGCTCCGTGAAGTTTCAGGTCATTCCGAGAACGTTTGTTTCTGCACATAAATAACACCATGGTAATTCTACTGAAAACAGTGTCAGTCCAGGTTAGTTCCATTCAAATCATGCAAGTTAGAGTCCAAAACAAGGGCAAAAGTGTTTGGAAAAGTAGATACATTGGAGACATATCAACTCCGCCAAGCTTAAACCTTTGCTTGTCCTCAAGCAATTCAGTTGACAAACTGAAAGTGATAAAGAAAAACTTTTACAAACTCTGTTTCCTCTTGTTGTTGTAAATATGTAAAGCCAGCATTCAAGTTTTCAACAAAGATTATAACTAACGACATTCACAATAACGCTTAGGTCTCAAGTTTACTCATATCAATGGCATAATCAACTAGCAAGCAATAATAATAAATCTCGGATGACAACACTTTCTCAAAACAATCATAATATGATATAACAAGATGGTATCTCGCTAGCCCTTTCTGAGACCGCAAAACATAAATGCAGAGCACCTTTAAAGACCAAGGACTGACTAGACATTGTAATTCATGGTAAAAGAGATCCAGTCAAGTCATATTCAATGTAAACTAACAGTAATGAATGCAGATGACAGTGGTGCTCTCCAACTGGTGCTTTTTAATAAGAAGATGATGACTCGTCATAAAAGTAAATAGATAGGCCCTTCGCAGAGGGAAGCAGGGATTTGTAGAGGTGCCAGAGCTCGGTTTTGAAACAGAGGTGAATAATATTTTGAGCGGTATACTTTCATTGTCAATATAACAACCAAGAGATGGCGATATCTTCCATGCTACACACATTATAGGCGGTTCCCAAACAGAACGGTAAAGTTTATACTCCCCCTTCCACCAACAAGCATCAATCCATGGCTTGCTCGAAACAATGAGTGCCTCCAACTAACAAGAGTCCCAGGGGGAGTTTTTTTTGCAATTATTTTGATTTAGTTTGCATAAAGCATGGGACTGGGCATCCCGGTGACCAGCCATTTATCTCGTGAGTGAGGAGCGGAGTCCACTCCTCTTGAGAATAACCCGCCTAACATGGAAGATACAGACAACCCTAGTTGATACATGAGCTATTCGAGCATACAAAACAGGATATTTATTTGAAGGTTTAGAGTTTGGCACATAAAAATTTACTTGGAACGGCAGGTAGATACCGTATATAGGTAGGTATAGTGGACTCACGTGGAATAACTTTGGGGTTTAAGGGATTGAATGCACAAGCAGTATTCCCGCTTAGTACAAGTGAAGGCTAGCAAAAGACTGGGAAGCGACCAGCTAGAGAGCGACAATAGTCATGAACATGCATTAAAATTAATCAACACCGAATGCAAGTATGAGTAGGATATAATCCACCATGAACATAAATATCATGAAGACTATGTTGATTTTGTTTCAACTACATGCATGAACATGCACCAAGTCAAGTCACTTAAATCATTCAGAGGAGGATACCACCCTATCATACCACATAATAACCATTTCAATAGCATGTTGGCACGCAAGGTAAACCATTATAACTCATAGCTAATCAAGCATGCCACAAGAAACTATGATCTCTAGTTGTCATTGCAAACATGTTTATTCATAATAGGCTGAATCAGGAACGATGAACTAATCATATTTACAAAAACAAAAGAGGTCGAGTTCAATACAACTTTTCTCATCTCAGTCAGTCCATCATATATCGTCATAATTGCCTTTCACTTGCACGACCGAATAGTGTGAATAATAATAATAGTGCACATCAATTGGACTAAGCTGGAATCTGCAAGCATTCAATGAACAGGAGAAGACAAGGCAATATGGGCTCTTTTGTCAGATCAACAATAATGTATATAAGAGCCACTTCAACAATTTAATTATGGTCTTGTCCTATCGACCCCCAAAGAAAAGAAAAGAAATAAAACTATTTACACGGGAAAACTCCCAACAAGCAAAAGAAGAGAAGTAAATATTTTTGGATTTTCTTTTTAATTACTACTACAAGCATGGAAAGTAAACTAACTAAAAGCTACAACTAATTTTTTTTGGTTTTTCTTAAGGTTTATTAAACACACAAGAAGAAAGTATAAAAGGAATATAAATTAGCATGGATGATACAATGAAAAAGTATGAGCACCGATATCTAGCAATGAGTGTGTGAACATAAATGTAATGTCGGTGGGAAATACATACTCTCGCAAGCTTAGGCTTTTGGCCTAAGTTGGTCTTTGGCCACAGCTAGCCTGGCGGATATCCATAATAGTAGTTGCGGTCGTATTGAGATGAAGAAGAGGAAGACTCTGATTGCCACTGGTCGACAATCATCTCCGGATCCCACTGATAATTAGACTGTCGTGGAGGATCAACTTGTGCTTCCGGCTCTGGCTCCATGGCTGGTGCAGGGTTCCGATAGGCGTAAATAGCCTTTAACGGAACCAGGTACTAGCCTACAAATAAATCAAACAAAGAAGAAGCAGGCAGGGTAATAGTCTCAGGATGATGTTTATTAAAGAACAATTGGTATTTAAGCTCTCATTCCCTATTCTTAACAATAAAATCATGTGCCACCATACTTTTATAATCTAGATAAACACGAGGCAACACCTTTTCTTCCTTCTCATAATGCCTAATAGGTATGTTAAAATGTGCAGCTAGGCGTGAAGCATAGATGCCTCCAAATATGGGGCCCTTGGTACGGTTCAGACTTAACCGTTTGACAATAATACCGCCCATACTAATAGAGTTATCACCGTATAAACCATGGAGCAAAATAATAATATCAGGGATACTAAGGTTTCCATAGTTTCCGCGACCAATTAAACAACGACTAGCAAATAATGCAAAGTAACGTAAAGCAGGAAAATGTATGCTAGTGATTCGTGCATCGGAAACCTTCCTTGTATCCCCTACAGTGATAGTATCAATAAACCCATCCACATCATCGCGATGTGGTTCTTCTGTCTTTCCCTCAAAAGGGACTAAACAAACCCGACAAAAATCATAAAGTGACATCTCCTTATGCTCATCATATAAATGAAACTCCACCGTAGGTGGTGAGCTCCTAGAATGGAAATGAAAGTTTTGCACAAAGGTATTTGTGAGTAAGAGATACTGATCGCATTGGTCGTGGAGGAAAGTGGTGAGGCTTGCATTCTTAGCCAATTCATGAAAATCTTCATAAATACCGGCTGCTCTCAAGAAATCATCGAAAGGCCATTCACACGCCCGAACCTCCGTGGTGCGAGGCAGATTATACTTAGGCTTTGGTGCCTTTTCCTTCGAGCTTTCGCTCGATGAGCCCCTCAAAAGTCTCCTCATCATTTTTTGAAAAACTCTGAAATTTTTAGTAACTTCAAAATAAAAGTAAACCAAACTCAATAATATTGATAGAAACTACTCCTACAAGTGCCTAGGGCCTATATCATGCATCAAAACTAATTGGAACCATATAAATTTGACATGCAAGCTCAAGAACAGGGTCACCTAAGCAGCAAAAATTTCAATGAATAAAGCACTAGAACAAAAACTAATTGGACCAATGGAGGAGTCACATACCAAGGAACAATCTCCCCAAGCAGTTTTATGAGAGGTGCTTTGAGCAAGGAGATCGAAAATGGCAGCAAAACGAGCTTGGACTCGGGTTTGAGCTGGATATTCATGTTTGTGGGAGGAAGAAGAAGTGTGTGGGTGAAAGGATAAGTGCAGGAGGGCCACCATGGGCCCACGAGGCAGGGGGGCGCGCCCTCCACCCTCGTGGGCAGGTGGTTGACCCCCCTGCTGTGTTCTCAGTGCCAAATATTCTCAAATATTCTAGAAAAAATCATATTTAAATTTCAGGGCATCTGGAGAACTTTTATTTTCGGGGTATTTTTATATTGCGCGGATAATCAGATAACAGACAGAAAAAATTTATTTTTATTTTATTTAATATAAATAACAGAAATTAAAAGTGGGGTATAGAAGGTTGTGCTTTCTAGTTTCATCCATCTCATGATCATCAAAAGGAATCCACTAACAAGGTTGATCAAGTCTTGTTAAAGAACTCATTTCGAATAACATGGAACCGAAGAAATTTTGAATAACACCATGTTACCTCATCGGGGATATGCACATCCCCAATAATAAGAATATCATATTTCTTATTGACAGTAGGAAGAGGGAATTCAAAACCTCCAAATATAATCGGTGGAATTTTTCCAATAGAATTGATACTATGGACTTGAGGTTGTTTCCTCGGAAAGTGTACCATATGCTCATTACCATTAACATGAAAAGTGACATTGCCTTTAGTGCAATCTATAACAGCCCCTGCACTATTCAAAAATGGTCTTCCAAGAATAATAGACATACTATCGTCCTCGGGAATATCAAGAATAACAAAGTCCATTAAAATAGTAACGTTTGCAACTACAACGGGCACATCCTCACAAATACCGACAGGTATAGCAGTTGATTTCTCAGCCATTTGCAAAGATATTTCAGTAGGTGTCAACTTATTCAAATCAAGTCTACGATATAAAGAGAGAGGCATAACACTAACACCCGCTCCAAGATCACATAAAGCAGTTTTAACATAGTTTCCTTTAATAGAGCATGGTATAGTGGGTACTCCTGGATCTCCAAGTTTTTTTGGTATTCCACCCTTAAAAGTATAATTAGCAAGCATGGTGGAAATTTCAGCTTCCGATATCTTTCTTTTATTAGTAACAATGTCTTTCATATACTTAGCATAAGGATTCATTTTAAGCATATCAGTTAATCGCATATGCAAAAAGATAGGTCTAATCATTTCAGCAAAGCGCTCAAAATCCTCCTCATCCCTTTTCTTGGATGGTTTGGGAGGAAAATGCATGGGTTTCTGAACCCAAGGCTCTCTTTCCTTACCGTGTTTCCTAGCAACAAAGTCTTTCTTATCATAACGTTGATTCTTTGATTGTGGGTTATCAAGATCAACAACAGGTTCAATTTCTACATCATTATCATTACTAGGTTGAGCATTATCATTAACATTATTACTAGTTTCAGGTTCATTAACAAATTGTGTTTCAGCATCAAAGATAGAAATATCATTTGGATTCTCAGGTGTTTCAGTGATAGGTTTACTAGAAGCATGCAAAGTCCTATCATTTTTCTTTTTCTTCCTTTTAGAAGGACTAGGTGCAACTATATTATTTCTCTGAGAATCTTGCTCAATTCTCTTAGGGTGGCCTTCATGATACAAAGGTTCCTGAGTCATTCTACCAGTTCTAGTAGCCACTCTAACAGCATTATCATTATTTTTACTATTCAATTCATTGAGCAAATCATTTTGAGCTTTAAGTACTTGTTCTACTTGAGTGGTAACCATAGAAGCATGTTACTAATAAGTTTAAGTTCACCTTTGACATTAGCCATATAATCACCCAAGTGTTCAAGCATATTTGAATTGCATTTCAATTGTCTACCAAAATAAGCATTAAAGTCTTCTTGCTTAGCCATAAATTTATCAAACTCATCTAAGCATGGGCTAGCAAACTTAGTAAATGGGATTTCAGCTTTATCATATCTATAGAGAGAATTTACCTTTACTACCTGTGTCGGGTTATCAAGACCATGAGTTTCTTCAATAGGTGCTGGATCAAGATCATATGTTTCTTCAACAAGCAGTAAATTAAGACCATGTATTTCTTCAATAGGAGATAAATTCTTAACATCTTCAGCTTTAATACATTTTTCTTTCATAGATTTCTTTGCCTCTTGCATATCTTCATGACTGAGAAATGGAATACCCCTTTTCTTCGGAGTTGGTTTAGGAATAGGCTCAAGAATTGGCTCCGGAGGTGTCCAATTATTTTCATTTGTCAACATATTATTCAATAGAATTTCAGCTTCATCCGATGTCCTTTCCCTGAAAACAGAACCAGTACAACTATCGAGGTAATCTCTGGAAGCATCGGTTAGTCCATTATAAAAGATATCAAGTATTTCATTTTTCTTAAGAGGATGATCAGGCAAAGCATTAAGTAATTGGAGAAGCCTCCCCCAAGCTTGTGGGAGACTCTCTTCTTTAATTTGCACAAAATTATATATATCCCTTAAAGCAGCTTGTTTCTTATGAGCAGGGAAATATTTAGCAGAGAAGTAATAAATCATATCCTGGGGACTACGCACACAACCAGGATCAAGAGAATTAAACCATATCTTAGCATCACCCTTTAATGAGAACGGAAATATTTTAAGGATATAAAAGTAATGAGTTCTCTCATCAGTAGTGAACAGGGTGGCTATATCATTTAATTTAGTAAGATGTGCCACAACAGTTTCAGATTCATAGCCATGAAAAGGATCAGATTCAACAAAAGTAATTATATCAGGATCAACAGAGAATTCATAATCCTTATTGGTAACACAGATAGGTGAAGTAGCAAAAGCAGGGTCAGGTTTCATTCTAGCATTTAGAGATTGCTTGTTCCATTTAGCTAATAACCTCTTAAGTTCGTATCTATCTTTGCAAGCTAAAATAGCTAAAGAGGCTTCGTGATCAAAAACATAACCCTTAGGAATAACAAGTGATTCTTCATCATCACTTTCATTAGTATTATCAGATTCAATATTTTCAATCTGTCTAGCCCTGGCAAGTTGTTCATCAAGAAATTCACCAAGTGGCACGGTAGTATCAAGCATAGAAGTAGTTTCATCATAAGTATCATGTATAGCAGAAGTAGCATCATCAATAACATGCGACATATTAGAACGAATAGCAGAAGCAGGTTTAGCTGTCGCAAGCTTACTCAAAACAGAAGGTGAATCAAGTGCAGAGCTAGATGGCAGTTCCTTACCTCCCCTCGTAGTTGAGGGATAAATCTTGGTTATTGGATCTTTCAAGTTCTTCATAATGATAAGCAGATATAAATCCCAAGTGACTCAAAGAATAGAGCTATGCTCCCCGGCAACGGCACCAGAAAATAGTCTTGATAACCCACAAGTATAGGGGATCTCAACAGTTTTCGAGGGTAAAGTATTCAACCCAAATTTATTGATTCGACACAACGGGAGCCAAAGAATACTCTCAAGTATTAGCAGCTGAGTTGTCAATTCAACCACACCTGGAAACTTAATATCTGCAGCAAAGTATTTAGTAGCAAAGTAATATGATAGTAGTGGTAACGGTAGCAAAAGGTAACCGTAGTAAAAGTAATGTTTTGGTATTTTGTAGTGATTATAGCAATAGCAAGGGAAAAGTAAATAAGCGAAGTACAATATATGGAAAGCTCGTAGGCAATGGATCGGTGATAGAGAATTATGCCAGATGCGGTTCATCATGTAACAGTCATAACCTAGGGTGATACAGAACTAGCTCCAGTTCATTGATATAATGTAGGCATGTATTCTGAATATAGTCATACGTGCTTATGGAAAAGAACTTGCATGACATCTTTTGTCCTACCCTCCCGTGGCAGCGGGGTCCTTACGGAAACTAAGAGATATTAAGGCCTCCTTTTAATAGAGTACCTGAACAAAGCATTAACACATAGTGAATACATGAACTCCTCAAACTACGGTCATCGCCGGTAAGTATCCCGATTATTGTCACTTTGGGGTTAACGGATCATAACACATAATAGGTGACTATAGACTTGCAAGATAGGATCAAGAACACTCATATATTGATGAAAACATAATAGGTTCAGATCTGAAATCATGGCACTCAGGCCCTAGTGACAAGCATTAAGCATAGCAAAGTCATAGCAACATCAATCTCAGAACATAGTGGACACTAGGGATCAAACCCTAACAAAACTAACTCGATTACATGATAGATCCCATCCAACCCATCACCGTCGAGCAAGCCTACGATGGAATTACTCACGCACGGCGGTGAGCATCATGAAATTGGTGATGGAGGATGGTTGATGATGACGATGGCGACGGATTCCCCTCTCCGGAGCCCCGAACGGACTCCAGATCAGCCCTCCCAAGAGGTTTTAGGGCTTGGTGGCGGCTCCGTATCGTAAAACGCGATGAATTCTTCTCTTTGATTTTTTTATCCCCGAAACACAATATATAGAGTTGGAGTTGGAGTCGGAGAGGCACCAGGGGGCCCACGAGGTAGGGGGCGCGCCCTAGGGGGGCAGGCGTGCCCCCACCCACGTGGAGAGGTGGTGGCCCCCTGGCCTTCATCTTTTGCAGGTATTTTTTATATTTTCCAAAAAGTTGCTCCGTGAAGTTTTAGGTCATTCCGAAAATGCTTGTTTCTGCACATAAATAACACCATGGTAATTCTGCTGAAAACAGTGTCAGTCCGGGTTAGTTCCATTCAAATCATGCAAGTTAGAGTCCAAAACAAGGGCAAAAGTGTTTGGAAAAGTAGATGCATTGGAGACGTATGAGCAAACATTTTGGGTGTAGCAATGTCAAGCCTGAGGACTTTGTCAAGTTTGCTTCATTTCAACTCAAGGATCAAGCTGCTGAGTGGTATCTACAATACAAAGATTTCATAGGAGGTTGTGTGATTACCTGGGATGATTTCCGTCGAGACTTTAAAGCTTATCACATTCCACAAAGTGTTGCTGAGAGTAAGCGTGAGGAGCTTCGCTAAACAAGACGTCCCTGATGAGAAGAGCATGATTTATCATTTCAGAGGTGGCCCCAGAGAAGATCTGCAATTAAATCTCGTGCTTTTTGAGCCGACCAAGTATGATGAATTCTACAACATGGCACTAAAGCAAGAAGCTGCTCAGCTCAAGTGTGATGCTTCTAAGAAGAGAGTCAAGGTTGCAGTTCAATCTTCTTCTTCGTCTCAAGTGGTAGCTAATCAACAGAAGTTCTGGTTGCCTCCTCCTCCTCCGTTTCGTCAGCCTTATCAGCAGAAGAGTAAAGGTGGCAATGGATCTTCCCACCCACCCAACCCAGCCTATCAGAACAAAGCTCAGTCTCATGCTCCAAGGTCAAGTGCTCCTTACCATCGGCCTCTCTCAGAGGTTACCTGCAACAAGTGTCAGCAGAAAGGGCACTATGCAAACAAATGCTTCAACCAAAGGCGCCTTCCGCCTCCTCCTCCTGTGAGATCTTCCAGCAATGCAGTGGTCAAGCATAATTCCAAGTCGGCAAAGGTCAACATGATGAACGCAGCTCCGCAGTGATCATGGGTAATCTTCCAATTAATGATATTCCTGCAAGAGTCTTATTTGATACTGGTGCATCTATTTCATTCGTATCAAAGCCTTTTGCATCCATGCACGATTTGCGTACTGTCGATTTGCCTAAGCCGATAGCGGTTTCCTCTCCAGCTTTGTTCATGAACACCAAAATGATGGCTCCGGATGTTTCCATCAAGATGGGAGACTATAAATTTCTGTCTTCTCCAATGGTCCTTGGTGATTCGGATATTGATCTAATTCTCGGCATGGACTGGCTTTCTAATCACAAGGCTCAGCTTGATTGTGATGCCAGGCAAATTCAATTGACACACTCTTCTGAGGATGTGATCATCTATGCCACTCGTGATGATACCATTCGATTGTTTTCACTCAATGAGAAGGGCGAGTTGAATGCCATCTCTCAGATTCTAGTCATTTGTGAATATCAAGACGTCTTTCCAGAAGAGTTTCCAGGAATGCCTCCTCACCGGCCAGTTGAATTAGTTATCGATCTTGAGCCTGGCACGGAACCTGTTTGCAAACATCCTTACAAGCTTGGACCAGAAGAGTTGAAGAAACAACTCGATGAACAAGAGCGTATGGGTCTGATCCGACCGAGTTCTTCTCCATGGGGTTGTGGTGTTCTTTTTGTCAAGAAGAAGGATGGAACAGAACGACTTTGTGTCGACTACCGTCCATTGAACAAGAAAACAATAAAGAACAAGTACCCGCTTCCCAACATCAATGAGCTTTTCGAGCAACTTAAAGGTGCCCAAGTATTCTCCAAGCTTGACCTCCGTATGGGTTATCATCAGATTCACATTCGAGAACAAGATATCCCCAAGACAGCATTCAGAACAAGCTATGGTTCTTATGAATATACTATTATGTCTTTCGGCCTTGTCAATGCTCCTCCAATGTTCTCTCGCATGATGAACTTCATCTTCAACCCTTACAGAAATGATTTCGTCTTGGTGTATCTCGATGACATCTTGGTCTTTTCCAAGAACAAGGAGGATCATGCCAAGCATTTGAGATTGGTACTCGACAAACTCAGAGACCATCAATTTTATGCGAAGTTTTCAAAGTGTGAGTTCTGGCTTGATGAGGTTCTCTACCTTGGCCATATCATCTCAGCCAAGGGCATCGTGGTTAATCCTGAGAAGGTGTCTGCAATTGTGAATTGGGAATCGCCTCAGAATGTGAAGCAGCTCCTCATCTTTCTTGGGCTTGCAAGCTGTTGTCGAAAATTCGTTGAGAATTTCTCTAAGATTGCAAAGCCTCTTTCCAACCTCCTCCAGAAGCATGTCAAGTATGTCTGGACGCCTGAGTGTGACGTCGCTTTCAACACCCTGAAAGAGAAGCTAGTCACAGCTCCTATTTTGACTCCTCCCGATGAATCCAAACCATTCGAAGTTTTCTGTGATGCTTCCCTACAAGGTCTAGGTGTTGTGTTAATGCAAGAGAAGAAAGTTGTGGCTTATACCTCTTGCCAGTTGAAACCCAACGAAAAGAACTACCCCACTCACGACCTCGAGTTGGCAGCAGTTGTCCATGCTCTATTAACATGGAGACATCTCTTGTTGGGAAGGAAAGTGGACATCTTCACTGATCATAAGAGCCTCAAGTACATCTTCACTCAGCCCAACCTCAACCTCAAGCAGACTCGTTGGGTCGAAATGATTCAAGAATACAATACGAGTATTGAATATACTCCAGGCAAGGCCAATGTCATTGCAGACGCTTTGAGCAGGAAGGCTTACTGCAACAACATAATTCTCAAGCCCTTCCAACCGGACCTTTGTGAAGCTTTCCGCAAACTGAATCTCCAAGTTGTTCCTCAAGGATTTCTTGCCAACCTCCAAGTCTCTCCTACTTTGGAAGATCAAATTCGTGAGGCACAACTTCTTGATGCCATGGTGAAGAAGGTGAAAAATGGGATTGCCAAGAGCCAACCCAAATACAAGTGCTATCGCAATGATGACAAAGACACTCTATTCTTCGAGGATCGAATTGTTGTTCCTAAAGGTGATCTACGTAAAGTCATTATGAACGAGGCGCACAATTCCCTTCTATCCATTCATCCTGGAAGTACAAAGATGTAGCATGACCTCAAGCAGTCGTATTGGTGGACTCGAATGAAGCGAGAAATTGCTCAATTCGTGAATGAATGTGACAGAAGAGTGAAAGCAGAACACCAACGGCCAGCTGGTCTCCTCCAACCTCTTGCTATTCCAGAATGGAAGTTTGAACATATTGAGATGGACTTCATGACTGGATTTCCCAAGTCCAAACGTGGAAATGATGCTATCTTCGTTGTCATCGACAAGCTTACAAAAGTGGCTCATTCTCTTCCTATCAAAGAATCTATCACAGCAGCTCAGCTGACAGAGCTATACACCTCCAGGATTGTCTCTTTGCATGGCATTCCACAGTTGATATCTTCAGATCATGGAAGCATCTTCACCTCTAAGTTCTGGGGCTCCTTTCAGAATGCCATGGGCACCAACATTCGCTTCAGCACAGCCTTCCATCCTCAAACTAGTGGACAAGTCGAGCGAGTGAATCAAATTCTTGAAGATATGCTCAGGGCTTGTGTCATTTCCTTCGGTATGAAGTGGGAAGATTGTCTTCCATATTCTGAGTTCTCCTACAACAATAGCTTCCAAGCGAGTTCAGGCAAGGCCCCATTCGAGATTCTCTATGGTAGAAAGTGTCGTACTCCTCTTAATTGGTTATAGACTGGTGAATGCCAACTTCTTGGCAATGGCTTAATCACATAAGCTAAAGAAATGTGTAAAGTCATCCGTGAAAATCTCAAAGCCGCGCAATCGCGCGAGAAGAGTTACTATGATAGCAAGCACCGTGAGTTGGCTTTCGATATCGGAGACCATGTCTACCTCCGCGTCTCCCCAATGAAAGGCACTCGTCGCTTGGGTATCAAAGGGAAGCTTTCCCCTAGATACGTGGGTCCTTTCAAGATCATTGGCAAAATAGGCGACCTCGCCTATCAATTTGAGCTTCCGTCCAACTTCGCAAATGTGCACGACGTGTTTCACGTGTCATAGCTTCGCAAGTGCTTCAAGACTCCTGAGCGCACCATCAACTTCGAAGAGATTGATCTCCAAGAAGACCTATCTTATCATGAGCATCCGGTGGCTATTCTTGAAGAAACCGAGCGCAAGACTCGCAACAAGTCTATCAAATTCCTGAAAGTGAAGTGGTCAGATCATTCCAACCGAGAAGCCACCTGGGAACGCGAGGACCACCTCCGTTCTAAATTTCCGGAGTTCTTTCAAACCTAGATCTCGGGACGAGATCCTTTCGTAGTGGTGGAGTGTTGTAACACCCTGGATGTAACTTGCCATATTTGTAACTCCGACTGTGCCATTTTCGGTTTAAGTTATGAGATTCGTGGTTGGGTTTTTCTCTTCGTTTTGCTTTTGCTCATGTCTAGCATTTCATATCACGTCATCATGTGCATCGCATTTGCATACGTGTTCATCTCATGCATCCAAGCATTTTCCCCGTTGTCCGTTTTGCAATCTGACGCTCCTACGTGCACCGGCGTACCCCTTTTGTCTCTTTTCGTGAGCGGGTGTTAAACATTCTCGGAATGGACAGAGATTTGCCAAGCGGCCTTGGTACACCACCGGTAGACCGCCTGTCGGATTTCGTGCCATTTGGAGCCCGTTTGATACTCCAACGGTTAACCGAGTAACCGTAAAGGCCTCTTGTGTGTTGCAGCCCAACACCCCTCCAAAACGGCCCAATAACCCATCCAAATCTATCCCACGTCCTCCGTCGTCGGATCACGATCGCGTGGTCGAAAACTACACCTCATTTGGACACTACTACCTCCTCCTACTTCTAAATATGTGCTCCCCTCCGCCAAATCCGGGTCCAAACCCTAGCCCCGCTCCTCCCGCGCCGCCGGACACGTCCGCGTCCGCCAGACGCGTCCGCCCGCCACCGCCCGGCCAATTCCAGCGCGCCACATGGCGATCCTCGCCGCCAGCAACCATCGGCCCACGAGCCCACGGCGGGCCCGACTCCGCCGCCTCGCACCCCCTACGCCTCCCCGCGCCAGCGCCGCCGCGTCCCCGCCCGCTGGCGTCGCCCTCCTACGCCGCCCGCTTCCTGCCGGCGCGCCACCGTCGCCTCCGGCCACCGCACCGCCGCTCCTCGCTCCGGTCGCCGCCCAACTCCACCGGCCACCTCCCCGGCACCAGATCCGGCGAGCCCCGGTCGTGCCAACCTCTCCCTCCACCCTGGCGTCAAGTCCGGCAACCAACTCTGGCGAGCATCTCCGGCTGCCTCGGTTCGCATGCAAGCAACCCTAGATCTGTTTTCTGAGAGGGTATATTTTCTCCAAGTCCTATCCCTTTGTTACATTTTATGACTCTGTTCAACACATCATCACTCCATGACCGTAGCTCCGTTTCATGTGCACGATATATCAAAATGTTCACTGTGAGATGCTCTTCATTTCATTCCATTGTGGTATGCTTGTTTGAGTCCATCTTGATTCCCAAATAATTGATGCAAGAGTGCTATAAATTGTTAGGTGCTGCTACTTATCAGTTTAGGGTGATTTGTCATTTTTGCCACATTTGTGGCGTGCTTCATATGGGCATGAGCTCTACATGTGTTTTGATCTATGCCATGCCATATTTACAAGGGTGCTTGCCATGTATTTTTGTGACCAATGTGGTGACTAGCACAAGCATGCAAAGTAGCCTTCGTGATATTGCTGATTTCAGGGACTTAGGATTTTGCTAAGTCTTGTGTCTGCTGTTATTTTTATGTCATGTAAACATGATGCTACAGTGAGATCCATGCTTGTTTTGAGTTGCTTCAGTAAGGATGATTTGGACATATGATTATGGTATATCCATCCATGTCCCTGTTTGCAATTATGGAGTGATCTAGCATGTCGTAATCTTGCTCTACTTTTGCTATAAAATGTTCCTGGCAGATTGTTTACATGTTAATCAATTTTGCCACGATTGTTGTAGTTGATCCATGCATGCTATGAACTTTCTCTTCCCATGGTTAGCTTCATGAACATGTCTTCTTGATGATGCTATGCTTAGTTTGTCATGCAAGGCTTTGTGGTGAGTGATTTGAACTTGCAAAGATGCATTCATAACTCTGTTTATGCCATGCTCTGTTTTCTGCCAAGTCTGAATCTGTTAATAAACTTGCTATGTTTACATGGGTGCCATCATATCTTCTGTGTTTTTTTGGCTCATGGTCAGTAAAGTACTTTTGTTATATGATTTGAGTAGATTCATGACATGCCTTTGTTTGCTATGATATGTTCCCATAGCATGTTGTTTGCTTGCTCTAAACATGACTTCCTGATGTTATTCCTGTCATGTTAGTATTTTCACTAAGTCTGTGATGCTGATATCTTTTGCACTTTTGCCATGCTTGTTTGAACCTTCTCTTTTGTGATTTAGCCGTAGCTCAGTGTTCATGTTTTGTCAACCATCTTGAGTAGATCACTGCCATGTGCTTTGTTGCTATGTTGGGGTACGGTAGCTTAGATTCTTGTTGCATTCTAGATGTCATCGTGTTGTTAATCGCAGAATTGTGCCATTCTTGTTTTGCTTGCCATTTGCAAATCGTGCATCCATTTCCGGCGATCTTTATATCGATTTCGACCGAAATCATCCCATCTTTCCAGCGGCACACTTTGTTTGCCAAGTTGATGCCTGGTTCAATCTTTTCCTTTCGGAGCACACATATCCATTGCATATCACATCTCGCATGCCATGCCATGTTTTGCATCATGTTGCTTGTGCATTGCACCGTGGTTGATTGTTGTTCCTTTGCTTGTGTTCTTGCTTTGGGTAGAGCCTGGAGACGAGTACGTGATCGAGGAACCTGTTGAGTACGCTTACGAGGATCAAGCTTTCATCAACTCTGAGAACATTGCAGGCAAGATGACCATACCCTCGAAATCACTTCTATCTTTGCTTGCTAGTTGTTCGCTTTATTGCTATGCCGTGATACCTACCACTTGCTATATCATGCGTCCCATATTGCCATGTCAAGCCTCTAACCCACCTTTCCTAGCAAACTGTTGTTTGGTTATGTTACCGCTTTGCTCGGCCCCTCTTATAGTGTTGCTAGTTGCAGGTGAAGTTGAAATTTGTTCCTTGTTGGAACATGGATATTGTTGGGATATCATTATTATAGCTTGTTTACTTTAATGCACCTACATACTTGGTAAAGGGTGGAAGGCTCGGCCTTATGCCTGGTGTTTCGTTCCACTCTTGTCGCCCTAGTTTCCGTCATAACGGTGTTATGTTCCTTGATTTTGCGTTCCTTACGCGGTTGGGTGTAATGGGAACCCCTTGACAGTTCGCCTTGAATAAAACTGCTCCAGCAAGGCCCAACCTTGGTTTTACCATTTGCCACCTAAGCCTTTTTTGTTGGGGAACGCAGTAATTTCAAAAAAATTCATACGCACACGCAAGATCATGGTGATGCATAGCAACGAGAGGGGAGAGTATTGTCTACGTACCCTAGTAGACCGAAAGCGGAAGCGTTAGCACAACGCGGTTGATGTAGTCGTACGTCTTCACGATCCGACCGATCCAAGCACCGAAACTACGACACCTCCAAGTTTCAGCACACGTTTAGCTCGATGACGATCCTCGGACTCCAATCTAGCAAAGTGTCGGGGAAGAGTTCCGTCAGCACGACGGCGTGGTGACGATCTTGATGTTCAACTGTCGCAGGGCTTCGCCTAAGCACCACTACAATATTATCAAGGATTATGGTGGAAGGGGGCACCGCACACGGCTAAGAAAATGATCACGTGGATCAACTTGTGTGTCTAGGGGTGCCCCCTACCCCCATATATAAAGGAGCACGGGGAGGAGGCCGGACGGCCCTATAGGCGCGCCAAGGAGGAGTCCTCCTCCTAGTAGGAGTAGGACTCCTACTAGGAGGGGGAAGGAAGTGGGGAGGGAGAAGGAAAGGGGGGCGCCGCCCCCCCTCCCCTAGTCCAATTCGGACCAGGGGGGAGGAGGCGCGCGGCCCACCCTGGCTGCCCTTCTCTCTCTCCACTAAGGCCCATATGGCCCATTACTTCTCCCGGGGGGTTCCGGTAACCCTCCGGTACTCCGGTTTTCTCCGAAATCACCCGGAACACTTCCGGTGTCCGAATATAGTCGTCCAATATATCAATCTTTATGTCTCGACCATTTCGAGACTCCTCGTTATGTCCATGATCACATCCGGGACTCCGAACTAACTTCGGTACATCAAAACTCATAAACTCATAATATAACTGTCATCGAAACTTTAAGCGTGCGGACCCTATGGGTTCAAGAACAATGTAGACATGACCAAGACATGTCTCGGGTCAATAACCAATAGCGGAACCTGGATGCTCATATTGGCTCCTACATATTCTACGAAGATCTTTATCGGTCAGACCGCATAACAACATATGTTGTTCCCTTTGTCATCAGTATGTTACTTGCCCGAGATTCGATCGTCGGTATCTCAATACCTAGTTCAATCTCCTTACCAGCAAGTCTCTTTACTCGTTTTGTAATACATCATCTCGCAAATAACTCATTAGTTGCAATGCTTGCAAGGCTTATGTGATGTGCATTACCGAGAGGGCCCAGAGATACATCCCCGACAATCGGAGTGACAAATCCTAATCTCGAAATACGCCAACCCAACATGTACCTTTGAAGACACTGTAGAGCTCCTTTATAATCACCCAGTTACGTTGTGACGTTTGGTAGCACACAAAGTGTTCCTCCGGCAAACGGGAGTTGCATAATCTCATAGTCATAGGAACATGTATAAGTCATGAAGAAAGCAATAGCAACATACTAAACGATCGGGTGCTAAGCTAATGGAATGGGTCATGTCAATCACATCATTCTTCTAATGATGTGATCCTGTTAATCAAATAACAACTCTTTTGTTCATGGTTAGGAAACATAACCATCTTCAATTAATGAGCTAGTCAAGTAGAGGCATACCAGTGACACTTTGTTTGTCTATGTATTCACACATGTATTATGTTTCCGGTTAATACAATTCTAGCATGAATAATAAACATTTATCATGATATAAGGAAATAAATAATAACTTTATTATTGCCTCTAGGGCATATTTCCTTCAGTCTCCCACTTGCACTAGAGTCAATAATCTAGATTACACAGTAATGATTCTAACACCCATGGAGCTTTGGTGCTGATCATGTTTTGCTCGTGGAAGAGGCTTAGTCAAAGGGTCTGCAACATTCAGATCCGTATGTATCTTGCAAATCTCTATGTCTCCCACCTGGACTAGATCCCGGATGGAATTGAAGTGTCTCTTGATGTGCTTGGTTCTCTTGTGAAATCTGGATTCCTTTGCCAAGGCAATTGCACCAGTATTGTCACAAAAGATTGTCATTGGACCCGATGCACTAGGTATGACACCTAGATCGGATATGAACTCCTTCATCCAGACTCCTTCGTTTGCTGCTTCCGAAGCAGCTATGTACTCCGCTTCACATGTAGATCCCGCCACAACGCTTTGTTTAGAACTGCACCAACTGATAGCTCCACCGTTTAATGTAAACACGTATCCGGTTTGCGATTTAGAATCGTCCGGATCAGTGTCAAAGCTTGCATCAACGTAACCATTTACTATGAGCTCTTTGTCACCTCCATATATGAGAAACATATCCTTAGTCCTTTTCAGGTATTTCAGGATGTTCTTGACCGCTGTCCAGTGATCCACTCCTGGATTACTTTGGTACCTCCCTGCTAGACTTATAGCAAGACACACATCAGGTCTGGTACACAACATTGCATACATGATAGAGCCTATGGCTGAATCATAGGGAACATCTTTCATTTTCTCTCTATCTTCTGCATTGGTCGGGCATTGAGTCTTACTCAATTTCACACCTTGTAACACAGGCAAGAATCCTTTCTTTGCTTGATCCATTTTGAACTTCTTCAAAATTTTGTCAAGGTATGTGCTTTGTGAAAGTCCAATTAAGCGTCTTGATCTATCTCTATAGATCTTAATGCCTAATATGTAAGCAGCTTCACCGAGGTCTTTCATTGAAAAACTCTTATTCAAGTATCCCTTTATGCTATCCAGAAATTCTATATCATTTTCGATTAGTAATATGTCATCTACATATAATATCAGAAATGCTACAGAGCTCCCACTCACTTTCTTGTAAATACAGGCTTCTCCAAAAGTTTGTACAAAACCAAATGCTTTGATCACACTATCAAAGCATTTATTCCAACTCCGAGATGCTTGCACCAGTCCATAAATGGATCGCTAGAGCTTGCACACTTTGTTAGCTCCCTTTGGATCGACAAAACCTTCCGGTTGCATCATATACAACTCTTCTTCCAGAAATCCATTCAGGAATGCAGTTTTGATATCCATCTGCCAAATTTCATAATTATAAAATGCGGCAATTGCTAACATGATTCGGACAGACTTAAGCATCTCTATGGGTGAGAAGGTCTCATCGTAGTCAATCCCTTGAACTTGTCGAAAACCTTTTGTGACAAGTCGAGCTTTGTAGACAGTAATATTACCGTCAACGTCAGTCTTCTTCTTGAAGATCCATTTATTCTCAATTGCTTGCCGATCATTGGGCAAGTCAACCAAAGTCCATACTTTTTCTCATACATGGATCCCATCTCAGATTTCATGGCATCAAGCCATTTTGCGGAATCTGGGCTCACCATCGCTTCTTCATAGTTCGTAGGTTCATCATGATCTAGTAGCATGACTTCCAGAATAGGATTATCGTACCACTCTGGTGCGGATCTTACTCTGGTTGATCTACGAGGTTTAATAGTATCTTGTTCTGAAGTTTCATGATCATCATCATTAGCTTCCTCACTAATTGGTGTAGGTGTCACAGAAACTGGTTTATGTGATGTACTACTTTCCAATAAGGGAGCAGGTAAAGTTACCTCATCAAGTTCTACTTTCCTCCCACTCACTTCTTTTGAGAGAAACTCCTTCTCTAGAAAGTTTCTGAATTTAGCAACAAAAGTCTTGCCTTCAGATCTGTGATAGAAGGTGTATCCAATAGTTTCCTTCGGATATCCTATGAAGACACATTTCTCCGATTTGGGTTCGAGCTTATCAGGTTGAAGCTTTTTCACATAAGCATTGCAGCCCCAAACTTTCAGAAACGACAACTTTGGTTTCTTGCCAAACCACAGTTTATAAGGCGTCGTCTCTATGGATTTTGATGGTGCCCTATTTAACGTGAATGCGGCCGTCTCTAGAGCATATCCCCAAAACGATAGCGGTAAATCAGTAAGAGACGTCATAGATCGCACCATATCTAGTAAAGTACGATTACAACGTTCGGACACACCATTACGCTGTGGTGTTCCGGGTGGCGTGAGTTGTGAAACTATTCCGCATTGTTTCAAATGTACACCAAACTCATAACTCAAATATTCTCCTCCACGATCAGATCGTAGGAATTTTATTTTCTTGTTACGATGATTTTCAACTTCACTCTGAAATTCTTTGAACTCTTCAAACGTTTCAGACTTATGTTTCATTAAGTAGATATACCCATATCTGCTTAAGTCATCTGTGAAGGTGAGAAAATAACGATATCCGCCACGAGCCTCAACATTCATCGGACCACATACATCTGTATGTATGATTTCCAACAAATCTGTTGCTCTCTCCATAGTACCGGAGAACGGTGTTTTTGTCATCTTACCCATAAGGCACGGTTCGCAAGTACCATGTGATTCATAATCAAGTGGTTCCAAAAGTCCATCAGTATGGAGTTTCTTCATGCGCCTTACACCGATATGACCCAAACGGCAGTGCCATAAATAAGTTGCACTATCATTATCAACTCTGCATCTTTTGGCTTCAACATTATGAATACGTGTGTCACTACTATCGAGATTTAATAAGAATAGACCACTCTTTAAGGGTGCATGACCATAAAAGATATTACTCATATAAATAGAACAAGCTTTATTCTCTGATTTAAATGAATAACCGTCTCGCATCAAACAAGATCCAGATATAATGTTCATGCTTAACGCTGGCACCAAATAACAATTATTTAGGTCTAATACTAATCCCGAAGGTAGATGTAGAGGTAGCGTGCCGACCGCGATCACATCGACTTTGGAACCATTTCCCACGTGCATCGTCACCTCATCCTTAGCCAATCTTCGCTTAATCCATAGTCCCTGTTTTGAGTTGCAAATGTTAGCAACAGAACCAGTATCAAATACCAGGTGCTACTGCGAGCATTAGTAAGGTACACATCAATAACATGTATATCACATATACCTTTGTTCACCTTGCCATCCTTCTTATCCGCCAAATACTTGGTGCAGTTCCGCTTCCAGTGTCTAGTCTGCTTGCAGTAGAAGCACTCAGTTTCAGGCTTAGGTCCAGGTTTGGGTTTCTTCTCTTGAGTAGCAACTTGCTTGCTGTTCTTTTGAAGTTCCCCTTATTCTTTCCTTTGCCCTTTTTCTTGAAACTAGTGGTCTTGTTGACCATCAACACTTGATGCTCCTTCTTGATTTCTACCTCCGCAGCTTTCAGCATTGCGAAGAGCTCAGGAATAGTCTTATTCATCCCTTGCATATTATAGTTCATCACGAAGCTCTTGTAGCTTGGTGGCAGTGATTGGAGAATTCTGTCAATGACGCAATCATCTGGAAGATTAACTCCCAATTGAATCAAGTGATTATTATACCCAGACATTTTGAGTATATGCTCACTGACAGAACTGTTCTCCTCCATTTTGCAGCTATAAAACTTATTGGAGACTTCATATCTCTCAATCCGGGCATTTGCTTGAAATATTAACTTCAACTCCTGGAACATCTCATATGCTCCATGACGTTCAAAACATCGTTGAAGTCCCGATTTTAAGCCATAAAGCATGGCACACTGAACTATCGAGTAGTCATCAGCTTTGCTCTGCCAGACGTTCATAACATCTGGTGTTGCACCAGCACCAGGCCTGGCACCCAGCGGTGCTTCCAGGACGTAATTCTTCTGTCCAGCAATGAGGATAATCCTCAAGTTACGGACCCAGTCCGTGTAATTGCTACCATCATCTTTCAACTTTGCTTTCTCAAGGAACGCATTAAAATTCAACGGAACAACAGCACAGGCCATCTATCTACAATCAAACATAAACAAGCAAGATTCTATCAGGTACTAAGTTCATGATAGATTTAGGTTCAATTAATCATATTACTAAAGAACTCCCACTTAGATAGACATCCCTCTAATCCTCTAAGTGATTACGTGATCCAAATCAACTAAACCATGTCCGATCATCACGTGAGATGGAGTAGTTTCATTGGTGAACATCACTATGTTGATCATATCTACTATATGATTCACGCTCGACCTTTCGGTCTCCGTGTTCCGAGGCCATATCTGTATATGCTTGGCTCGTCAAGTATAACCTGAGTATTCCGCGTGTGCAACTGTCTTGCACCCGTTGTATTTGAACGTAGAGCCTGTCACACCCGATCATCACGTGGTGCCTCGGCACGAAGAACTATCGCAATGGTGCATACTCAGGGAGAACACTTCTTGATAATTAGTGAGAGATCATCTTAAAATGCTACCGTCAATCAAAGCAAGATAAGATGCATAAAAGATAAACATCACATGCAATCAATATAAGTTATATGATATGGCCATCATCATCTTGTGCTTGTGATCTCCATCTTCGAAGCACCGTCGTGATCACCATCGTCACCGGCGCGACACCTTGATCACCATCGTAGCATCGTTGTCGTCTCGCCAATCTCATGCTTCCACGACTATCGCAACTGCTTAGTGATAAAGTAAAACATTACAGCGCGATTGCATTGCATACAATAAAGCGACAACCATATGGCTCCTGCCAGTTGCCAATAACTTGGTTACAAAACATGATCATCTCATACAATAAATTTAGCATCATGTCTTTACCATATCACATCACAACATGCCCTGCAAAAACAAATTAGACGTCCTCTACTTTGTTGTTGCAAGTTTTACGTGGCTGCTACGTGCTTTAAGCAAGAACCAATCTTACCTACGCATCAAAACCACAACGATAGTTTGTCAAGTTGGTGCTGTTTTAACCTTCGCAAGGACCGGCCGTAGCCACACTCGGTTCAACTAAAGTTGGAGAAACTGACACCCGCTAGCCACCTTTGTGCAAAGCACGTCGGGAGAATCGGTCTCGCGTAAGCGTACGCGTAATGTCGGTCCGGGCCGCTTCGTCCAACAATACCGCCGAACCAAAGTATGACATGCTGGTAAGCAGTATGACTTATATCGCCCACAACTCACTTGTGTTCTACTCATGCATATAACATCAACACATAAAACCTAGGCTCGGATGCCACTGTTGGGGAACGCAGTAATTTCAAAAAAAATTCCTATGCACACGCAAGATCATAGTGATGCATAGCAACGAGAGGGGAGAGTATTGTCTACGTACCCTAGTAGACCGAAAGTGAAGCGTTAGCACAACGCGGTTGATGTAGTCGTACGTCTTCACGATCCGACCGATCCAAGCACCGAAACTACGGCACCTCCGAGTTTCAGCACACGTTCAGCTCGATGACGATCTCCGGACTCTGATCCAGCAAAGTGTCAGGGAAGAGTTCCGTCAGCATGATGGCGTGGTGACGATCTTGATGTTCAACTGTCGCAGGGCTTCACCTAAGCACCACTACAATATTATCAAGGATTATGGTGGAAGGGGGCATCGCACACGGCTAAGAAAACGATCACGTGGATCAACTTGTGTGTCTAGGGGTGCCCCCTACCCCCGTATATAAAGGAGCAAGGGGAGGAGGCCGGCCGGCCCTATAGGCGCGCCAAGGAGGAGTCCTCCTCCTAGTAGGAGTAGGACTCCTACTAGGAGGGGGAAGGAAGTGGGGAGGGAGAAGGAAAGGGGGCGCCGCCCCCCCCCCCCTCTCCTAGTCCAATTCGGACCAGGGGGAGGAGGCGCGCGGCCCACCCTGGCTGCCCTTCTCTCTCCACTAAGGCCCATATGGCCCATTACTTCTCCCGGGGGGGTTCCGGTAACCCTCCGGTACTCCGGTTTTCTCCGAAATCACCCGGAACACTTCCTGTGTCCAAATATAGTCGTCCAATATATCAATCTTTATGTCTCGACCATTTAGAGACTCCTCGTTATGTCCGTGATCACATCCGGGACTCCAAACTAACTTCGGTACATCAAAACTCATAAACTCATAATATAACTGTCATCGAAACCTTAAGCGTGCGGACCCTACGGGTTCGAGAACAATGTAGACATGACCGAGACATGTCTCCGGTCAATAACCAATAGCGGAACCTGGATGCTCATATTGGCTCCTACATATTCTACGAAGATCTTTATCGGTCAGACCGCATAACAACATACGTTGTTCCCTTTGTCATCGGTATGTTACTTGCCCGAGATTCGATCGTCTATATCTCAATACCTAGTTCAATCTCATTACCGACAAGTCTCTTTACTCGTTTCATAATACATCATCTCGCAACTAACTCATTAGTTGCAATGCTTGCAAGGCTTATGTGATGTGCATTACCGAGAGGGCCCAGAGATACCTCCCCGACAATCGGAGTGACAAATCCTAATCTCGAAATACACCAACCCAACATGTACCTTTGGAGACACCTGTAGAGCTCCTTTATAATCACCCAGTTACGTTGTGACGTTTGGTAGCACACAAAGTGTTCCTCCGGCAAACGGGAGTTGCATAATCTCATAGTCATAGGAACATATAAGTCATGAAGAAAGCAATAGCAACATAGTAAACGATCGGGTGCTAAGCTAATGGAATGGGTCATGTCAATCACATCATTCTTCTAATGATGTGATCCCGTTAATCAAATAACAACTCTTTTGTTCATAGTTAGGAAACATAACCATCTTCGATTAACGAGCTAGTCAAGTAGAGGCATACTAGTGACACTTTGTTTGTCTATGTATTCACACATGTATTATGTTTCCGATTAATACAATTCTAGTATGAATAATAAACATTTATCATGATATAAGGAAATAAATAATAACTTTATTATTGCCTCTAGGGCATATTTCCTTCATTTTTCCCTTGGGTTCCGCGGAATCAAGGGTCATCTTTATTTTTAAACCCCCGGGCCAGTGCTCCTCTGAGTGTTGGTCCAAACTGGGCGATGTCCGGCGCCCCCTGGGCAACCAGGGTCTATGCCAACCCGATGTCTTGCCCATCCGGTGTGCCCTGAGAACGAGATACGTGCGACTCCTATCGAGATTTGTCGGCACATCGGGTGGCTTTGCTGGTCCTGTTTTACCATTGTCGAAATGTCTTGTAACCGGGATTCCAAGTCTGATCGGGTCGTCCTCGGAGAAGGAATATTCTTCGTTGACCGTGAGAGCTTGTGATGGGCTAAGTTGGGACACCCCTGCAGGGTTTTGAACTTCCGAAAGTCATGCCCGCGGTTATGGGCAGATGGGAATTTGTTAATGTCCGGTTGTTGAAAACTTAACACTTAACTTAATTAAAATGGATCAACCGCGTGTGTAGCCGTGATGGTCTCTTTTCGGCGGAGCCCGGGAAGAGAACACGGTCTCATGTTATGCTTGAACGTAAGTTGTTTTCAGGATCACTTCTTGATCGTTATTAGCTTATCGACCGTGCTTTACCTCTCTTCTCGCTCTCTTTTGTGTAAGTTAGCCACCATATATGCTAGTACTTGTTGCAGTTCCACCTCACTACCCTTTCCTACCCTTAAGCTTAAATAGTTTTGATCGCGAGGGTGTGAGATTGCTGAGTCCCTGTGACTCACAGATACTTCCAAACAGATGCAGGTGTCGATGATGCCAGTGTAGGGGACGCTACTGAACTCAAGTGGGAGTTCGACGAGGATTCGGACCGTTACCATGTTTCTTTTCCGGATGATCAGTAGTGGAGCCCAGTTGGGGCGATCGGGGATCTAGCATTTGGGGTTGTCTTTCTTTATTTTGGTTCCGTAGTCGGACCTTGATTGTATTCTGGATGATGTATGATTTATTTATGTATTGTGTGAAGTGGTGATTGTAAGCCAACTCTTTATCCCTTTCTTATTCAGTACATGGGATGTGTAAAGATTACCCCTCTTGCGACATGCCTATCATACGGTTATGCCTCTAAGTCGTGCCCCGACACGTGGGAGATATAGCCGCATCGTGGGTGTTACATGTTGGCACTTGGAATGACCGCCATACGCCGTCTTGCGCTGTGGTGATTTGGCCGCGCCTCTAATTCCTTCTTTCCTTCTCCCACAAGCCTCGTTTCCTTGTAAGTGATGGTTTTCCATCGATGTTTGGCCTCTTTTCCTGTGGAAACAAACTAAACAAAGGATTTCACGATCTGTCGCATTCATTTATTAATGGTAATATTAGAGTGATTTTCTCATAAATCCCAACATTATATGGTTTAAGCGTAAAAATATCACTCATCGGGCACAAGGCGAAGGCTTGCACCATCGCAGACAAGTTGCCCATCCAAACCTGCTCGCTGTCGAACGCCGTCCACCACCTCGGACCAGCCACACCGCTCACCTGGCCGACGATCACAACAACCATCATGCCCAAAGCCATTGCATGCGCCACCACCAGCTCACACTCATGCTAGATCTACACCTAGCTGACGCCACAGCCGCACAAGCCTAGCCCAACAAACCCATGGGCCACCGTCAATACCCCACGCTGCTCATCGTCGTCCGTGCTTCAGATCCGGGTGGATCCAAAAAGATGCCCGCACAACACGCCACCTCCCCATGCCAGGGCCCTATCTGTACAGAGCCAAGCGCCCAAGCCCGGCCAGGTTTGTCATGACGTGCAACGCCCATGACCCCAGGCCGCAGGAGGCCACCGCCCGATGAGGTTTGACCCCCACAGCCCACCGTCGTACGCTGAGACCCACTACAGGACACCCACCAGGCGCAGATCGGGTCACCACCAACCTCAACCAAGCCTTACCACCCGCAAACAAAGGGGGGCCACGAGGGAGATTCCCATCGTCGTCGTCTGTCGCATGGGCTTCACCTGGCGGCTTCCTTCATTGGCGGCGAGGGGGAGAGGAGGAATTGGCAGCGGCCGTTATGGTGGTGGGGGGCTCTCAAGTCGCCCTAGGCAGGAGCGGCGGAGGTCTTTTTATCTCTTCCAAAGCGTTTAAATCACAAATGGGGACATTTGAGAGGCGGACCAACACTTTCCGCAGATACGTACAGGCGCATCCACGGACGTGTAGGTGCCCGGATTTACCTAGTCCGGTTGAAGATGCTCTAAGAGCAAAGAGTTTGCAACATAATTGTATATGATTGGATTTGCATAGATTTTTTTTGTTGACAAACTTCTCTTCCTTTATACACTGAGCAAAGAGTAGTGTCATTGTTTACATGTAAGGGGAGCATCGCATCCGGTGCAGTATCCATAGAGACAGCGGGAGAAGAAAATTTAGTTATCGTAGCAAGTTCATGAGCTATTTTATTATTGGATTTGTGTTGATCCCAACCGAGGTGAATTGAGTTCACGTTTCAACTGTTGTTGAATGTTCCATGGACCACACCGCATGGTTGACCCGGTCGTTCTTAGAGAATTAGATTTCGTGTCACATCAATGGAAACTTAAAAGCACACGAGAAGTTGTACTGGTGCGACGTCACATGTAAGATCCAACATTATCAGTTACTCCCTCCATTTCATAATGTAGTGCTTTCTCTATTCCCGTGCTTTAACTTTGACCGTAAATTTAACTATCAAGACCGATTGCGGCGGGAGCAAAAATTATATCAGTGAATTCATATTCGAAAGAAGTTTTCAATTATATAATTTTTTCTCCCGCCGCAGTTGGTCTCGCTGGTTAAATTTATGGTCAAAGTTGAACCTCGGAAAGCACGAACGCACTATATTGGAATGGAGGAAGTAACAAATTCTCGCGTGTTTGACCGTCGAGAAGCAGAATCAGGGCAGATGTAGTGCTCCTGGCCAGCCGATGTGCACCCACACGTACTTGAGACACGAGGATGTTTTGTGGAAGCTGATTGGCCGCGTCGGGCCCTCCACTGAGACACTCTTCGTCTCCGTCCTGCCACAGTGCTAGCTACCTCCTCGTTCGTACGGTCCTGCAATTTCGGAGCAAGGTTGGATCGATCAACGACCATTTAAAAGAGCACTGATGCGTACATACATAGTACACTACATACGTAGGTGTGAAAGCCAATTATCATACCTTTGTATATCTGCTGCGCCGGTGACGGATCTTACTTTTTCAGTTTCGTCAGAATAAATTTTCATGCGCTGAGAGCATGTTCTCGTGCATGCCCGTAGCTATCGTAGTATGTGGCTTAGTCTGCAGTAGTTAATTAGCCAGCGCAAGTAAGGCTGGTCATAATGGAAGTAACTTAGCAAGTAACATAGTGCATTTTAATTTTTTTATTTGTTTATGTGGCAAGTAGTTAATGAGAAGTAGTAACATAATGTTACTGTAACATAGCGCTTCCCAATACAAGATGAGTCTACAAGCTAATAAATGAAGCCATCTATGACACAACTACTATGTTACTTTGCACTATGAAGGTAGTAAGTTAGACTAGTATCATATGCATGACACTAGTATATATTATTCCACACTATGACCAGCCTAATAGGATCTGTAGTGAATTTTTCTTTAACAGGAATAATATGAGAAGAAAACGCTGCAAATCAGTTATGCGCAGCACCAAATTCTCATGTGTTGGTTTCTTTCTGTGTTCGAACGAGGAGAGAAGAGAGAGTGGAGTTTGCCAGCTGTAACAACATGCGTGTAGTTCGAGGTCATCAGTTTAACTAGCTAAATATGTATTATATGTAATAAATAATAAAAGACATTGGTCATTGAGTGGTCATGCACATCTGCTGCAATAATGCATGTAGTAATTGAGTACTTTTGTAAACTAAAAAATTATTACTACACCACTCACCATTTGACTTGGTTGGAGGGTATTTTTAAATTGCGTCCTTTTTTTATTCTTAAGACTTAATATCATAGGAACATGGAAATCATAGAAGATAAGATGACATGTAGTTTCTCAATTTCTAAAAAAAAGAGACGCCGTTTGATGCACATGATTTAAGTTGCCCACTATCACCCCGGAGCTCTGGCCTTCTACTTCCTCCCTTCACACGTCCTCCTATCCTCCGCAGCCGGGCCATCGTGCATCAAATTTTTGTCTAAAAAACCACCTGCCGAATCGAATTAAGAGAAAAGACCACCTTAAAATTCAAATGGCAAAGAAAACTAGCTGCATTGTGGCGGCAGGAGCGCCAGCCAACACATGGCACCTGCCGCCACAGGTGCAGCGGCAACACCTGCCGCCATCATCGCAGGCGGCATGTTGAGCAACACAGCTACAAGCTTTGCCTTGGAACGGAAAACGAAAGACGTGGGGCCTGCCGCCACATGCTGCGGCGGCACCCTTTGCTAGCACCAGGTTTGCTTTATTTTATCAAATGGGTGATGGGACTGCGCATGCATTATCTATGCATGACATGAAAGCATGCGCATGTCTGTGACTGTGTGTGTTCGCTGGCTAGCTATCAGCATTCTTTGCATGCATCGGTATGGAGTCAAGCTATAGACACCGTAGCACTGCCACCACGCTAGCCAAAACATCAACAACAGCAACAGAAGCTGCCGCCTCGTATGGTGGCGGCAGGTCCCAAAGGAGCTGCTCCGTTCCGTCGCACTGACGAAAATCTATGGCACGACGGCTGCCACCTGAGGCAGTGGCGGCAGGTGCTGCCGCCTGAGCCGATGGCGGCAAGTGCCACGTGTCGGCTGGCGCACCTGCTGCCACGGCTTCACTGGTCTGTTTTGCCAGTGTGATTCAAAGGTGGTCTTTTTATCAATTGTGTTCAACAAGTGGTCCTTCTGAACAAAATTTCCCGTGCACCGGCACATATTTGCGCACGAGGATACTCCGCGGAAGTTGTTTGGCCACACCATGCATAAAGGCCTCCATTGACACACTCCTCGTCTCCATCTAGCCCGTGTAGGTGTATTCTCTCACCTGCTGCAATGCTAGGTAGCTCCTTCATATAGTCGTGCAATTTCGGAACAAGGCTGGATCGATCAACGACTATCTAAAACAGCACTGGTGCGTAGTAATCCTCCATATAAGAGCGTTTAGATAACAACTTAATGATCTAAATGCTTTATTTTTTTTTACATAGAGAGTAGATACTAATTAGTACACCAGTGTATATCTGCTGCATGCGCGGAGGATTTTTTACTGCTCTCTGTTTCACCCGCTCCGTAGCTCACCTAGAGAGAAACAGTGAGGGAACCTCACTCGAAGGTGCCACCCTTGTCACTCTGTCTCGGCGACCTACGGAGAGGTGAAATGAAGAGCTCATTCCCTTGGTGCCCATTTGTCTATTTTTTTATCCTCTTTCTTTACAATATATTATGCCACAAGAGCAACTCCAACTGGCAGATTTTTGTCCATTTTTTATCCGTTTGGGTCGGCCGGCCGCCCGCCGTCCATCCTTTTTTAGTTCTGGGCCGGCAGTGCGTCCAACGGGCCGACCCATTTCATGATCGCGCGCGTTTTAGATCATGCCAGCGTCCATGCCGTCGCCCTGGTTTTGGCGCTCCAGCGCGGGAAAACTTCGCGCGCGTGGGAGAAAGCGGCCTAGCGCCTCCCGAGGCCTCGTCGGGATATGGATTTTTCCAATGTGTTGAGCCAGCGAACGCATGATCTGGCGTCTCTCTCGCGGCTTTTCACCGACGAGGATCGTCGTGTCCACCGGAGGCGGCAGCGTCGCCTCGCCATCTCGGAGAAGGATGTGGAAGCCTTGGTGGTGTGGCGCGGAGGCTTCCCGCAGGACATCGTCGACGAGCTCCAGTTCTACAAGCAAAGGAGGTTGGAGAGGGACGCGAGGAGGAGGGAGCGAGCCGCTTATCGGGGGGACAAGCGTTCGTGGAAGCAGACAGCTCAATTGAAATTGGAGCTACGAGAAACGGCGAGTTGGGACTTTAAAACGAGGCGTATGCTGACGCCTACATTCAGACGTCGGAGGAGGACATTACCGAGTCGGAGTCAGAAAGCGACAAGTAGTGGTCTTTTCTTTTATCTGTGTACGTTAGAACTATCTATGTATCCATTTTTATCTGGAAAAATGACCGGCCGCGTCGGCGACGTAGCAGGCGGGCGAGGGTATGAATCCAATGTGCCACCGACCAGCGAGCCCCGTGAGGAAAGAGGGCGAGCGCGCGCGTGTTCGTCTTGTGTTAGCGCCGACGCAAATCAGACTAAAAATGGGCTGAGAATGGGTCGGCAGGCGGACGAAAGCGGACGCGCGTCCGTTTGGATTGGCGCGTTGGGCCGACTTTTTTGTCCGCGCCGACCCAAATGGACGACCGCGGACGAAATGGGTCGCCCCATTGGAGTTGCTCTAAGTATTCACTTCCTTCTAGTTTGTAAGGCTTTTTCATATATAATGGGTCAAACTTTGACCATAATTTTAACTAATAAAACAATACTCTTTCCATTCCATAATGTAGTGCTTCCTTTATCCCCGTGCTTCAATTTTGACCATAAATTTAACTATCAAGATCGATTGTGGCGGGAGCAAAAATTATATTAGTGAATTCGTATTCGAAAAAAGTTTTCAATTATATAATTTTTTCTCCCGCCACAGTTGGTCTCGTTGGTTAAATTTATGGTCAAAGTTGGACATCGGGAAGCGCAGGCGCACTATATTTTGGAATGGAGGAAGTAGTTATTTGTAAGAAATAATTTACATAATTGGAACTTTTTTGAATAAAAGTTCAAGAGTAGATATTTGGTGGTATATAATTATATTTTGCTAATCAAAACTATGATCAAGGTTTAACCCAAGATTTTTTTTCATAAATATACAAAACTTGCGTACCATTCATTGATAGAAGAAGAGATACAAAGTGTCCAAGCTAGGACCCACGAAGGTTCTAAGGAGTCGGCGAGAAGTGACCGATCACTTGAGGAAACGATTGATGATGACCGATCTCTCTTTCCAGAAAGCAACACCAACCGCAAAGAGACGAGGGGCGAAAATGCATGAAACCTTGCAAAACAAAAAGGAGGGAGGAAGAAAGGACAACACACCACAGTTCAATAACCACAAGCTGAGGCTAAATGAATTTCCATAACTGCAAACTATACTAACTAATTCTTTGATCAGTCATAAACATAATACCACATGCATACTTATTTCTGGACAAACATAGCTTCATATCATAAATAAAAAATGACGATGGTCAAGGTCCTGTTTAGAATGTGAAGTCAGATCACCCTTGCTAAATACGAAGAAAATGACAGAAGATACAAGAACGACGGTGGCCGTAATAAAGAGCAAGACGAAGTGTGTTGGTAACAGCGACGTGGCCATGTTCCTGTGTCGACAAATCTATGGAAAGATAGCTGATTCGCAAGCCACTTGTAAGTTGTAACTCAAATAATAATAATTGTGAAACTGGATTGAAAAGTTTGTGACCTCGTTAGGTGCATGCTTTATGTTTCTGATTTGATACTCCTTCCATTCTATAATGTAGTGCACTCATGTTTTTCGGGATTTAAATTTGATCATAAATTAAACCAATAATACATAAATTATTTTACTGAAAAGTTACACTTTTGAAAACTTCTTTCGAATACGAATTCAAATGTATCTGTCATGCTCCCATTTCAGTCGCTCATGTTGGTTAAATTTATGATCAAAATTAAATCTCAAAAGACGTGAACGGACTACATTATAAAATGGAGAAAGTACCAAACTTTCAACAAGCTAAGTGGAATCTAGTCATAGTTAATAACTCAAGTTATTATGTGCCATCATTGATATGACAATCATCCATCTATTTCTATGTAGGATTAATTACATCCACCAGAACTATTAATGATTTCACACTTCTAACTATTAGTAGTTAACTTGTTAATACATTTTTAACAGAGAGTTTATCTTCTAAAAAGATGGTCATCATGATTTTTTTTTCATTTGGCGTAAGTTTTGTAGTGTTTGTATTGAGAGTCCAAAAGAAATATGGTAATATGCACGAGTTCACCCCATGTGTTGATCGTTGATAGATCATACATGTTTGCAAGAACCCACTCCTTTAGCTTCCATAAGAAAAGAAAAGGCAGGGAGAAAAAAAAAGAGACTTTGTGGGTCCTTTTGTTGGATGAGAACGACATCTGACTCGGATAAAGAATGTATTCCCACGCGAGCAGCCAAGAGCAGGGATCTCCAACTTAATTAAATACTACTACCTTCGTTTTTATTGGGCCTTTTCATATTTTGGCTTAGATTTTGACCACCTATCTAACTAATAAAATACACAATACATGCTACAATATGTAGGTTGTTGAATTTTTTCCGAATAAACTTTCCGGCAGTATGTTTTCTGTGGCATATAATTTACGTTTTATTAGTTAAATTTATAAGTCGAACTTAAGCCCAAAATAAGAGAACCTCATAAACCCGAATGAGGGAGTAGCAAGAAGTCCGTGCAATGCAACATGAGCATATATATATTTCATTAAATCAACATGAATATTGTCTGATATATAACTTACATCCACCTTTAATAGTAGGGGGGGGGGGGATATGAGAATGTGGGGAGGAAAAGACCAGGAAAGAGGGGAAGCGACTATACGAACTTCCCTTTAATACCTCTTTAATAGTAGATTTTTATGTTGGTTTTTATTTTGTGCGGAACTGATTGGGGTTAAAAAAATTCAACAGAAAACTAATGAGACTGTGGGAAGAAAAAGATTAGGAAGAAGGGGAAGCGACTATACCAACTTCTCTTTAATACCCTTTTAATAGTAAAGATTCCTTTTAATAGTAAAGATTTATGTTGGTTTTTATTTTGTGCGAAATCAATTTGGTAAAAACAATTGAAAGAAATCTTAAAAGGCTGAGACCGTGGGGAGGAAAAGACCAGGAAGGAGAAGTGGCAACTATACCAACTTCTCCTTTAATAATAGAGATGCTAGTAAAGAAGACCAGAAAGATGGGGAGACAGATTATATCAACTCCCCTTCAATAATAGAGATGATCTTAAAGAAGAAGGTTGCTAGATACTCCACCACTAAAGTGCTCCTGTTCTTCTTCCTCCTCCTGTCCGCGCTCGGCGCCCCTGCCTCCACGACACCGGCCGTGCTGGACGGTTCTCCGCCGCATTCCTCGTCTCCTGTTGCCGAACTACGGCACGCGCGCCACCGCTCTCCACTGGCCGGGTAACCCCAGGGCGCGATTGGTTCGTCGTTTAATACAGAGTGTAATATATTTCTGCCCGGAGCGCTTGGCAAGCGAGCATGGCGACAGAGTCTTGCCCCAGTGTTGAGATTGGCCTCCGCTCCACGCACGCTCTCTGCCTCCCGCCGCGCCACCCAGCGCGCCTCCGCATGGCTGCCATCGTTGCCTCTCAGGCGGCTTCGACGCCGTGTCGGGCCGGCTTGGACACGAAGTGCTTCTCCCTGTTGAAAGGTGTGGTGTGGTGTCCCAGACGCTGCGGGAGCTCATCCCGTCGGAGACGCCTGTGGTGTGCGACTCTATCCTGCCTTGGGTGACGCGGGCGGCCAGCGTGCCCGTACGTCGCGACGTCCTTCTTGACAGTCGTGTGCGGTCGGGTGACACTGATGTCTGCTGGTGGTGTAGTGGATGGGCAGGAGGTGCTCGCGAGGGAGTGCTGGGCGTGGTGTTGGCACTCCGCAGTTCACGGCTTGGTCACACTCCGCGCTCGGACGGGGAAAAGACACGGGGGGTGTATTTTACCGAAAAAGGCTTTCGGCCCGCTTTATATATAAAGCACTTGCCCAAGCCAACAGTACAAAGGTTCACACACTCACACACAGGTCTACACTCAACAGGGGCACAAAGCAGGACCACACATAAATAAAGGGTTCATGTTGAGGGCACAGCTCAACAAGCCCAAACACAAAAAGGAACGACATCATCTAGTCGGGCTCCGGCGGTGGCGGCGGAAGCGGAGGCGCCAGGCGGAAGGCGAGCGATCGAAGGTCGACGAGGAGGGTGTTGATGACGTCCCGGTCCTGAGGGCGGCTAAGCGGCCGCCAAAGCTGCAAGTACCCACACATTTTAAAAATGGCGTCAGTAGCGCGACGAAGAGGAATTTTCTGGATGACGAGCTTATTGCGAACGGTCCAAAGCGTCCATGCGAGAACTCCAACGCAGAGCCAGCGAATGTGGCGGTGGCGGGGAGGGGAGTTGTGGATTTCCGCAAGGAGGTCGGGGAAGTTGGAGTTGCACCATTGTCCACCAACCGTCTCGCGGAAGCAGGACCAGAGAAACTGTGCCGCATGGCACGTGAAGAAGATGTGGTTAGCATCCTCCGCGGTGCCGCACAGAGGGCAGAGCCCATCTCCGGGTCCGTTGCGCTTGAGGACTTCGACACCCGAGGGGAGGCGGCCACGAATCCACTGCCAAAGGAAGATCCGAATCTTCAGAGGCAACCGGATGTCCCAAATGAGCCCAAAGGGCTCGGGGGCGAGCGAAGGCGCGATGGCCGCATAGAGGGATCTCGTAGAGAAACGGCCGGAGGCCTCTAGGCGCCACGAGATGGCGTCCGGGGCGTCAGTAACGCGCATCGGGAGAAGGGCGATGTCCTGGAGTAGAGAATCCCAGGCGGCCACTTCAAGGGGCCCGAAAGGGCGACGGAATGCGAGGCGCCCTAAGTCAATAAGGGCCGTCTCAACGGAGACCCGAGGGTCAACAGCAATGGCGAAGAGAGCAGGAAAGCGGGCGGCCAGAGGGGCGTCACCGAGCCACCGATCGAACCAGAACAGGGTCGTGGACCCAGTTCCAACCGAGATGGACGTGCCGATACGAAGCACGGGGAGCAACTGCACGACGGCCTGCCAGAACTGGGATCCGCCCGACCGTTGACAGAAAGCTAGGGGCTAACCACGAAGATATTTGCTGCGGATGATGGTGAGCCACAGGCCTCCGTCCCCATTGGCGATGCGCCACGGCCACCGGGTCAGGAGGGCAATGTTCATGCGGCGGGAGGACAGAATCCCAAGACCCCCCTGGTCTTTTGGTTTACAGATGTCCGGCCAACTCACCATGTGGTACTTCTGCCTGTCATCGTCGCCAGCCCAATAGAACCTGGATTGGTATTTGGCTATTTCCGTGTGCAGCGTTTCATGGAGGCTGTAAAAGCTCATGAGGAACCAAAGGAGGCTGGCGAGTGAGGAGTTGATGAGGATCACCCGAGCGGCCTTTGATAGCCAACGCCCTTTCCAAGGTTCGACACGGTGTTGCATATGGGTCACCGTAGGACGGAGGTCCGCCACGGTGAGGCGCGAGTCACTAATGGGGATCCCCAGGTAGGTCGTGGGGAAGGACCCCAGCCTACAGTTCAAGCGATCAACAATAGATTGGGCCTCCGGCTGAGGGTAGCCAAGGACCATCACCTCGCTCTTGTCGAAGTTGATCGTAAGGCCCGACAGCTGCTGGAAGCAAAGGAGGAGGAACTTCAGGTTAGCCACGTCCTGATTTGAACCTTCTACCATTATTATGGTGTCGTCCGCGTATTGCAGAAGGGAGACCCCACCCCCTCCAGCTAGGTGGGGGACAATGCCGTGGATATGGCCAGCCCCCTTAGCCTTATCCAGGATGGCGGCCAGAGCGTCGACCACCATGTTGAACAAAAACGGCGAGAACGGGTCTCCCTGACGGACCCCACATAGGGTGGGGAAGTAGGGCCCAATCTCGCCATTAATGTTCACGGCCGTCCGCCCACAAGAGACTAATTGCATCACGCGGGTCACCCAGCGGTCATCAAATCCCTTACGTAACAGTACTTCCCGAAGGAAGGGCCAATGGATAGTATCATACGCTTTGTGGAAGTCGAGCTTCAGGAATACAGCCCGAAGATGCTTCACCCGGACCTCGTGGAGGACTTCATGGAAGACCAACACGCCATCAAGAATAAATCGGCCTTGAATGAAGGTCGATTGGTTCGGGTGAGTGATCGAGTCAGCCAGCAGGGTCACCCTATTGGCGTACCCTTTAGCCAGAATCCGAAAAATCACATTGATCACAGTGATGGGACGGAACTGGCGGATATCCGAGGCGCCGGGAACCTTGGGAATGAGGGTAATGATCCCATAGTTCAGGCGTCCCAGGTCCATGGCCCCTGAATAGAACTCCTCGAACAGAGCCATGACCTCCGGTTTGATCACCTGCCAGAAAGTCTTAAAGAAAGCAACCGGCAGGCCATCAGGGCCCGGGGCCGAGGCAGGGTTCATGCCTTTAATGGCAGCGAGCACCTCCTCCTCGGTGAAGGGGGCAACTAGGGCCTCGTTAGCTACGCCGGGCACCAACTGGGCCCCCCTCCAAATATCAGTGGCGAGACTAGCCCCACCCCGAGGGGTGGGGGTAAAGAGGGCTTTGTAAAAGCCGTCGACATGGACCCGAATGGCTGCAGGCCGAACGAGGGGGGCGTCATCCTCCCAAAGGCAGTGGATGGAGTTTCTACGACGGCGGCCATTCGCGATCGCCTGGAAATAAGCGGTGTTCGCATCCCCGCGGAGTACCCACCGCTGGGTACCGCGCGCCCGCCAATAGGCCTCCTCGTCGGTATAAATGGTGGAAAGCTGATCCTCAAGATCATATCTCAGCATCCACTCATCCGGAGAGAGCCCCGAGGAGTCAGCCCTAGCATCCAGGGCTTGAATAGCCAGCAGGAGCGACTTTTTATGCTCACGGAGGTCCCGGCCAAGGTTGGCCCCCCAGCCCTTCATGAATTGGCGAGCAAGCTTGGCGCAGAAGTGCCATGAATCAACGGCGGACATGGCGCGATGAGGGGAGGCGCGGGCAAGCTCCCACCGAGCCGAGACCGCATCACGAAAGCCAGCTTGGTTGAGCCAATAGGGCTCAAACCGAAACCGCGGCGGGCAGGCGGGGTGCTCATCCGCGGAGGAGAGAAGGAGAGGGACGTGGTCCGACCCAATGCGGGTGATCGCCCGCAGCGAGGTCAGGGGGCACCTCAATTCCCATTCCGGGGAAACTAGGACACGATCCAGGACGGATCATGTCGGGTCAGCCTGGCGATTAGTCCAGGTAAATCTCGCCCCCGTTCTCTTGATATCCCGGAGGCTAAGCTCCGCGATCCAGTCGTTGAACAACTGCATCCGGGGGAGGTTAATCCTATCATTATTCTTCTCGTCCGGAGACCGGATGAGGTTGAAGTCTCCGCCCACCACCATGGGGAGGAGGGAGGCGGAGAGCTTTTGGCGCAACTCCACAAGGAAGGCCGGGGACCGGCGGTGGTCCGCCGGACCATAGACAATCACAACCTCCCACTTGAAGTTCAGGGCTTGCTCAAACACTTCCATGCTAACGAAAAATTCACCCCGGTCCATGCCGCCCACCTCGAAAGTGGCATCCTTAACCCCTAGAAGGATGCCACCAGAGTGACCTGAGTTCCCACTAGAAGGGAGCCAGTGCCAGGCGAAAAGGTGGGAGCTGAGACCGTCAAGCTCAGGAAGGGAAAAATCAGTGCGCATGGTTTCCTGGATCGCGATGATGTCAATGTGTTCGTCGCACACATACTCGACGAGCTGGCGGCGCCGGCCATCATGGCCGAACCCGCGGATGTTCCAAAAAAGGGCCCGCATCTAAACCCCCATCGGGGGGCTGCTTGACCCCAGAACACGAGACGCGCTTTGAGCGCGCAGAGCGGCGGTGCGGGAGCGAGTGCGCCCACGGATGGATCCGTCTACCACCGGAGGGATCTGAGCGGCAGGGGTAGCCTGATCCTCGGGGGCCCTACGGAGGTGAGCACGAGACTCGGCCAGCTTGCCATCTAATATCTCGCGAGCCCTAATGGCCGCGATCTGTTCTAAGGGGGGACCCACTCCCCCCTGAAAACAATGGCCGAGTCAGTGGCCCCCTTGGCCAGGTGTTGGATAGGCACGGTCTCAAGCGCTGAAAAGGAGCAACTGGAAGGACTAGGAAGGGCGGAATCCACACCTGACTCGAGGTTCCGGGCAGCCGCCCGGATCTCCGCCCGCTCGGCGATGGACGGGACCGTCGCGTCGGCCGGGCGGGCCGCATCGAGGCGGGCGCTGCGGCGGGACGCAGTCACCGGCGTCGAGGAGGATCGGGCCCGCCTGGCGTAGGCCACAGTCGGAGGAGGAGCCGCAGAGCCAGGTGAGGAGACGACCTCATCCTCCTCCTGGTCGTCGAAGCGGGAGTGGCGGGGGCGGCGGTGGTGAGAGCCATCGGCATCCCCAGGTTCGCCCCCCGGAAGGCGGTCGGCGGCGAGGCGGGGGCGGCCGATGTGGTTCGGCGGCTCGGGGCAGAAGGTGAGGTCGTAGCCGTCGTCGTTGAAGAAGACCCGGAGCGTGGTGTGAAGCTTGGAGGCATCGAGGCACTTCACCTTGACCCTGACCTCCTCCTCTTTGCGCAGAGAAAGCTCATCAACCACCACCACCTTGCCCAGGATCTTGGACATACTGCGAATGACCCTCTCAGACCGAGTCACATCGGGGAGGCCGGCGATGAGGATCCAAGCCGTGTCCAGAACCGCCACTGCCTTGGGGTCCCATCTCGGCTCGGAGATGTTCACCACAATCCCGTTGAGGGCCAAGGTGATGCTGTCACTGCGGGTGCAGAAGCCCATGCTCATAGCGTCGGGGAAGATCACCGAGAAGGAGTTAGGCGCGGTGGAAGACACCTGCCAATCCCACGAGCACCGGCAAAGATGGTTGAGCTCGGCCTCGATCATAGCCGGAGTGGCGACTCCCTCACCCACGACCGTCACCAGGGCCAGGAGCGAGGGGGAGGGAGGCGGCAGCTCCGGTACCTCGATGTGGAAGAAGCCCATGTCCTCGATGCCGTGGCCATACCTCATGAGTTCCTCGGTGACCGGGCGCTCCGGACAGAGGACCGCGGGGTGCCCAGCCTCCTTGCAGAGGTAGCATGTCGGGGGGTTGGGACATGCCACCTGGAAGTGGCCAGGCATGCCGCAGTTGAAGCACGGAGGGCCCTCGGCGGCGGCGACGGAACCCGTGGGCGGAGCGGCCACAGCGGTAGAGGTAGCGGCAGGAGGAGGGCGAGGAGGTCCCTTCTTCTTCTTCTTCTTAGCGCCCGAGCGCCCATGGTTTCCATTGCCACTGTTGGGGGGTGGGAAGGCAGCCTGGGCGCGCGGGGGCTGGTAACGGCGGCTGTCCGGAGCGGTGGAGTCGGAGGCAGGGGGCGCCGTGCGCGGGGGGGAAGACCGGCGGTAGTCCCGGCCCTCCCGGCCAGGGGAGCGGCGGGTCGGGGACCGGCCGCGAGCAGGGGAGCAGCGGCCCGGAGAGGAGGGGCGGTCGCGGGATCCCCCGCGGGTAGGGTCCCGACAAGCCGGCGAACGGGAACAGACGGCCTGGTGCGGGGAGCGGCGCGCAGGATGGGGAGGGGAGCGCCGGTGGACCCGGGAGTCGGGCTCCGGCGAGCGACGAGCCGGGCGGGAGGACAGGTGGTCGCGGAGGTCTGCCTCCCGGCGGAGGCCTTCGGGGGAGGGGCGCGGGGGATCCCGGCGGTCCTCCGCCCGGCGCTTGGGGCGGTGGTCCGCGTCCCCCCATTCCCAGGGCATGGCCGGCGGCGGAGGGGGAGGCACGGCGGGGCACCGGTCGGCGGCAGGGAAGGAGGCGGCAGGAGGGGCGGTAGGGAGGGGGGCGGTCGGGAGAGCACGGGGTGCTCGGGGGAACCCTAGCGGGGGCCAAATCGCGCGGCGGGGCGGGCCAGGCCGCACCGGGAGGCGGGGCTGGGCCGCATCGGGATCAGCGGGGCCGGCCACCCGGCCCGCGGAGGAGCAGGCAGCCCGACTCCCACCCAGCGGCCCACCGGCCGAAGGCCCAGGGGAAGGCCCAACCGCGGGGGTCCCAGGCCGGCCCAGGAGCAGGGCAGCCCGGAACGACCGGCCCGGGGCAACCAGCCGGGGCACGAGGGTTTCCCCAGGCGCCGCCGCGGCGGTCGCCGCCGGAGCCGGGGAAGGGCGATGCGGCCAGGAGCCGGTGCGACGGCGGGCCGGGGACGGTGCAGAGGCCGCCCCAAAGGCGGCGATGAATGGCCGGAAGGGGGACCGACGAGTGACGAGACCGAGGAGGGCGGGAGCCGGCGCCAGCAACGGGGCGGTCGGAGCAGAGGGGAGCGACGCGGCAGCCGGAGCACGGGGGCGCCAGGAGGCGCGCGCCGCCCCGCGGTCAGCGCGGCCGGCGACGCCCCAGCCACCAGTCCGCCGCCGCCGGGGGGAGGCCCGATGCCCCAAGGAGGTGCCTTTGGGCGAACTCGCCGGCCACGCGCCCGGAGACCGCTGGGACCGCCGCCCGGGCCCGTGGGGGGCCGGACTCCCACCCCTGGGAGTCGGGCCGCCGGCAGGGGGGAGCAGAGGTGAGCGGCCGGGGGGGGGGCGCGGAAGGAGGCGGTCGCGGCAGGCGACGGGGCGCCCCGCGGCGGCGTCGGCTTCGTCCGCGAGATCAGCCCAGGAGATCCGCGGGGGGGGGGGGGGTGGCCGGAGGCGACGGCGGAGGGGCGAGCGAGGGGGACGTCGGCTCGCCGGCAGCGGACGAGGCGAGGGGCGAGGCCGGCGCAGGAGGCGGCGCCGCCGGGGCGACGGGCGCGTCGCCAGAGCCAGCGAGCGTGGGGGGCTCCATCCTCCCTCCGTTCTCGCATGCAATGTTCACGGGGGGTGTATTTTACTGCCGTACGTCTAGTAATATATGTACAACGGTAACTGTCTAGCACGGGTGGAAAATGTAAGCGCGTGAACGAACTGTCTACGGGGTCATACACACCTTTGGCTGTAGTATACGCGCACTAGCTAGCTAGCTAGCTAGCGGATGTATATACTCCCTCTATTCCAAATTACTCGTCGTGGTTTAGTTTAATCCGATCCAAATTACTTGTTGTGGTTTTAGTTCAAATTTAAACTAAAACCACCACGAGTAATTTGGAATGGAGGGAGTACGTGTGTATGGTTTTTGCAGATCTCTGCATGATTCTCCTAGGTGGTCTTGAAGAACAATTCTCCTAGATGGTCCCGGGAGATGTCTGGTGCGTCCCGGGCGGCACCCGCAGCGTCCGCCGCGATCCGACCGGCGGGGTGCATTAACAGCGGAGGTAGGCAGATCGGCGGCCGGTTCTGGATCCTCGCGGGGTCGGATGAGGACGACGACGATGACGATCTTGCTGGCGAGGCGCCGGAGGATTACTCGCCCACGCCGTCAGATGTGATATGCGAGGCATTTAACCCAGGGTATTCGGAGGAGGAGGTGGCCACGATCGTTGATGGGGTCATGCCGTTGGACGATCCGACGCGACAAGGGCTGCATTCTGAAGAGAGAGTGGAGGTGGTACGCCGGATCATCCACCGGAGGACGGCGGCGGCGGCCACGGGTCGGTCATGGAAAGGCCCCCTTCCGAAGGTATGTCTCAAACCCATTACATTAGCTGATTTTTTCAATTCGGATTTGTGGACTCGCGTAGTACGTAAGAAGAAGAAGGGGAAGGGCAGGATCAACGTGCCGCCGCTGGCGCCGGTGACCACCTCCGTGGCTGAGATCCGGGCGGCGAGAGCAGCGCGTTTGAACATGATCCTGGGCCAGCTTGGGCCGGAGTTGGAGCAGGCTGGTTCTGGACGGGTGGCCCAACATGGGGATGCACAAGTTGGGCCGACTGCAGCCGCAATTGCTGGGTATGAGGCCGAGGCAATTAGCGATGCGGGTATTGTTGATCGCGTCGAGTGCGTAGCGACGAGTCTACGTGATTCTTCGCTGCCGCCGACTAGGTTTCTTCCTTTTGCCACGCCTAGTTTTCCTTCGTGTGGGATTGGCCGGGCGGTGTGCATTCCTCCTCTTGGCATGGCGGGGGGTCGTGGTGTCGGCCTTCCTGGCCCGAGGCCCTCGGGGGCTGCCGCGGTTGCGCAGGCCGGGCGAGGTGCAGCCCCACCTACGGGTTAGCGACCTCCGGTGCCGGCTGGATCGATCAGCCTGGGCGCTGGGGTCGTGCCAGGACAGCGCACGACAGGGTTTGGGACAGGGCCGCGTCCGGCGCCGGGAGGGTCTACTTCGACGGGACCGCGACCGGCAGCGGGCGGGACTGCTCCGTCGGGGCCGCAACCGGCGGCGCCCCCTCAGGACGGCTATGGAGGGTCAGGGAGCTGCACCGGTTGGGCAGCGACCACCTGCGCCTTGCGCTGCTGTCGGCATGCAACGCAAGCAGCCTCCGGCGCAAGGGCAACAGCCAAGGGAACCGCCCCCTCATGTGGCCGCTAGGCCACCTCAGATACGTTCCAAGCCGGTGTAGACCGCGACGACGCAACAAAGGGGAGGTGCTGGCCCGGGACTCAACCGTGCTCATACTGCGGCACCCCGGGGTTAGTGGGGCGATGATGGCATCGACGCGTATGGCAAGAGTCAGCATTGCGGCTCTTCCTCGGCCAGCGGTGGGCGAGGCTATGCCTGACAGAGTGATGGTACGGTTGAAAGACCGTTTCTTGGACCTCCAGGTGGCTTCATCGAGGGCGCTTCTGGCCCGGATCGCCGGCCAAGAGGTGGTTTCTGAGGACATCGTGTTGGTCGGGGTGGGAGGAACCAGTTCCGACAAACTCCTCCATCGACGGTCATGGCGGAGCCCACGGCCTCTTCTGAGATGACTGAGACTGGACAGACGACTGTTCTGTCCGGTCAGGCTATGGAGGTGGTGACGACGCTGGCCGCTGCTGAGATTCCGGTGTCTGAGCCAGTAGTGGCGACTGCTTCTCATGCTGCTGATGAGTCTGAGGGTGAAAGAGCTTCTAAGTGGGCTCGGAAAAAAGAAAAGATGTTGTGTTATCGGTGTGGTGAGCGAGGCCATTTTATTGTTGAGTGTGTTACTCAGCTTTGTGACACCTGCCTCAGACCAGCGCACGACACGGGAGAGTGCCCGATACTGAGAGATCAGATGCCGAGTATCATGATTTATGGTGTCGGTTATGCCGAGCTGATGTTCTTTGAGTCTCCCTGTGCGAAGGAGGTCCCTGAGGAGGCTCAGAGCTTGACTATGGGTGTGGTCAAAGTCACGAAAGGTGAAGTTTCTGAGGCTCAGATAATTAAGCGACTCAGGGAGTTAGCTCCGGGGGACTTTCAGTGGGAGCTTATTCGCCTTGAGGACAACAGCTATAAGGTTGAGTTTCCGACTTCAGAGGACTTGGAGCGTCTTCTCAGTTTTGGGCTATGCAGACTTCCCGGAACTGAGTGCATTCTTGAATTTCTTGAGTGGAAGAAGGTGGAGCCGCAGGGAATGCCACTCACTCAGGTTTGGTTGAGGTTCTTGGGAGTCCCATCTAAGTTGATTTGGGATGTTCGGGTTGCTGCAAGTTTGGGGATTCTGGTTGGCAGACTTGAGAGAGTTGATATGCCCTTTACACGGACCAATGGGGTGGCTAGGGTGTTGGTGCGTGTGTTGGATACAGAGTTCGTTCCTGATGTCGTCAAGTGGACGCATAAGGGCCTCGTGTATAACATTGATATTGAGTTTGAGGATTCTAAGTTCTTCGCTGAGGCTTTGGCTGGGATGGATGTGGACAGGCATGATAAGAACGATGGCTCAGGTAACTCGGAGGCTCGACAAGGGGATGATGGGCATGAGTTGCCCAATGGCACGGGTGCTAACCCTCAGACGCCCGGAAATGGAGTGGCTCCTTCTATGACTGTACCTATGAGTACCTTGAGATTCGGTTCTTTTCCGGCTGCTTCCGCGCCACCCAGGTTGTGGAGCGACAGGGTTGATTCTGAGGATATGTTTGAGCACACGTTGCCTTCTCTGGACTTTGCTGAGGCTATGGGCTCTCCGGTTGGGAGGGACGATCTTCAGTAGGTGACCTCCCCCACTGCTACTGGCTCGCTGCTTGGGAGGACTCCGTCAGGACTGAACACTGTGGTGGCGGCGTCGCCCTGTGGTGATGGGTCTGCTCTGGGAGGGGGGCTCGAGTCCGACTGTCGGGTTGGGTGGGGCGCGGGGGCAGGCGGCCCCCGCCCTCTCTCCTCTGCGTAGGGCGCCTGGTGTGGAGTTTGGGCAGGCGGCCCAGCCCCCACTAGCCCCGAGCTCTCCAGCGGGGGGTGGCGGCTCTCCGACTGCTTTTACTGGGTCGTCCATTGGAGGTGGGGCAGGTGGCCTTACCACCAACGGGGCAACCAGAGAGGCGGTCATCGCTTTTGGTGGCATACCGGATCCTGTGTCTGAGGACAGACAGATGAGCTGTCGCCTTCAGGACAAGGCGGATGTTGATGATATACAGCTGAGGTGCGCCATGCGGGCGGCCAAGCTTCATGACATGGAGGTCACTACTGGTATGTCAGTCAATATGTCCAATTCTATTTTGCATTTTTCTAATGATGAGATCATCCACAATGCAAATGAGTTAGGAGTTTCACTGGGTAGTAATGATAGTGAAATTTCAAAATCTGTTAATGACATTCTCGACCTAGAAGCGTGTAAGTGCATCTAGTGCCACCCTAGTTGGTTTTGGAGTATTGACGACAAACCTAGTTGAGGGACTAATGTGTTTGTGAGAATTGCAGGATAACACAGGTAGAAGTCCCTCATTGATTCGGTTTTCCTACCAGAGATGACCCCTAAAAATGTATGAAGACATTGAAGTCAAAGGTGGTATGTGAAGACATTCACATTGAAGACTATGACAAGAGAAGACATCGCATGAAGACTATGGAGCGCGAAGACTTAGATCTTTCGTAGTTCTTTTTCTTCTTTGTTGAGTCATAGGAACCACCGTACTGTTAAGTGGGGTCCAAGAAAACCAGTCAGAATGACTGAAGTGATGCTTAACCAAAATCCTATGTCTTCGAGTGAAGACTATGAGAGCGAATCTTGTTCAGAGTTGGACAAGTCAGCTTTGCTTGTAGCCCAAGTAAAGTTGCTGTGTGTGTTTGAAATCTGACCGTTGGAACACGTGTCAGTTCCTTAGTGACCCAGGGTCATTTCGGACAAATCAGGTCGGGTTGCCTAGTGGCTATAAATAGCCCACCCCCTACAACCATAAACGGTTGGCTGCTCAGAGTTAAAGTACGGCTTTTGTCGTTTGAGAGCAACCCACCTCGAAGCCTTTGAGAGAGAATTCCTTGAGAGGATAAAGCCCTAACCACCCAGAGCCAAAGAGTGTTAGGAATCACTTAAGTCTTCTTGTCTGTGTGATCTGAAGACTTATTACACTTGAGGACTATGAATCATCCAGCCGGTTAGGCGTCGCGTTCTGAGCATCCAAGAGTCATTGTGGATCGCCAGTGAACGAAGTCTGTGAAGGTTTGGAAGTTTACCTTGAAGACTTACCAGAGTGATTGGGCAAGGTCTGTGTGACCTTAGCTCAAGGGGAATACGGAGAGGACTAAGTGTTCTGAGATGTGTGCTCAGGACTAAGTGTCCGGGACTGATTGTCCTCAGGTTTAAATACCTATCCGCCCTAACCAGAGGTACAACTGTCACAGCAGTTGGAACTGGTCTACCAAACCTTTGTCTTCGTCACGCACACTGGTTCTATCCTTCTCATCACTTTATTTATGTTTGGCTCTTGTAAAGTCAGTGTCTATTTGCTTTATCTATTTGTCTTCACTGTGTACCTAGCTACTATTAGTCAGTGTGGTTTCACTTTATTGAATGCTTGACTATTGTCTATCTAGTGTAGTCTATCTTCCGCTGCATGATGATAGGTTTATTTCTATCGTTTGTCTTCGAAACTCACATGTTTTGAAGACTTTCATAAAAATCGCCTATTCACCCCCCCTCTAGTCGATATAACACTCTTTCAATTGGTATCAGAGCTTGGTACTCCCTTGTTCTGTGTGATTTTGGTTTAACCGCCTGGAGTTTCAGTTATGTCGACCACAGGTATGAAGACTGTGTCATGCCCCATCTTTGACGGTCACGAGTATCCCAAGTGGAAGGCCATGATGAAGAAGCGCCTCATGGCAACAAACAGCAAGCTGTGGACCGTCACTGAGATTGGTCTGACCGATCTGTGCAAAATGGCGGAAGCTGATGACATTCGCAAGTACACTCTTCTCAACCTCACGGCGAAGGACATCATCTGCTCCTGTCTATCTCAGAATCAGTTTAGGAATGTCATGCATCTCGATCATGCAAAGCTCATCTGGGACCGTCTCTCTGAGGTCTATGAGGGTCATCGAACTCGTCATGATCCTCGGTTCGAGGACTTTAAGGAGTCACTCAAAGCGATGACTTTCGAACCAGAATCATCATCTTCTGCATCATGCCTTATGGCAAATGATGCTAAGGTAATTGAATGCTATCTATCTGAATCCAGTGATGATGAATCTGGTGATGAATTTGGACCCAGCTATGCAAAACTTGCTTCCCTTGTCACTAAACAACAGAAAGCTATGGAACATATTCAAAAACTGTTAGACAAAAGCGATGACCTGTTGGACGCTGAAATGACTCGATCTCAGTCCTTAATTGAAGACATAAAAAATCTTCATATTAAGTATGAGGAACTTGAAAGTCGTCATGAAACGCTCTCAACAACTCATGAAGAACTCGAGAAATTGAGAGCGGCTCATGAAGATCTTCAAAAGGAAAACGAGTCACTTCGCGCCGAACAGATCAGTTCCGCTCAGGAAGAATTTGAACCACCATGTCTTAAATGCATTGAGCGTGATAACGCTACTTCTGTTGTCGAATGCTCTACTGCTGCTACTGTTGCAATATCTTTAACTATTGATGTGGAAACTAACCCCTCTGCTGAGGACACCACTGCCATTGCTGATGAGAATGCTAGGTTGAAGACACTGCTTGAAACAGGGATGTACAAAAGTCTCAAAGGGCATCAGACACTTTGTGATGTCCTCAAAAGGCAGATCCTGAACCGAAACCCTAGGAAAGAGGGTGTTGGGTTCGTAAGGAAAATGAATGCTGATGGCTCTTACTGGAAACCTGAGCAGTACCCCAAAACCACATGGGTTGCTGCAAAGGAACCTTCAGCAGATCCATCCACTCTATCTGGCTTCACTTGTGCTAACCCCATTGTTATTGATGAATCCTTTGATGCAAACTATAAACTGTTTAAGAATCAGAATGGTGAAGTGTTTGCCAGGTACATTGGTACTAACTGCAGGAATGGACCGCCTATGAAGAAGATCTGGGTGCCGAAAAGGTGTTTGGAGAATCTTCCTGTGAATGTCATCATGACACCACAGGTGAAGAAGACAAACCCCAGACCACAGGCTTCATACGGTCCAAAGGCTTCATACAGATAGAGGACTCACCAGAGTCAAACTAACGCAAATGTTTTGCAGGGAAGCCATACTCAGGCCTATGAATATGAGCGCGGTCCTTTAAACCGCCATGTTCATAAGACCAAGAACTATTCTGCTTATTCTTATGAGTACTATTGTCCACCTGCAAGACTTTTTGCTAGGGCTCCAAAGCCAAAGTTCTCAGATGCTGCACTTAGACTCATTGCTTCGAAGCCACCCCTGAAGATGTGGGTGGCTAAGAAAGCTTAACTCTCTTTTGCAGGGAAAGGTCTCCAGCCGAAAACCAAAATCGTCTGACACTATTGCTGGGGACCTTAAACATCTTGTAGGGCGCAAGATCAAATGCCCAAATGGTCTTACTATGTACTTTGTTTCTGAATCGCTTGCAACTTGCCCTATCAGTCCTAATCTCGATCTAAGCTTTAATAATCCACTGGTTCGTCAAATGTTTTTGCTTCACAATTCTCTTCGTGAAGCCTATCCCCCTAACTGCACTGTAGGGTACGACACCAGCTGCTTCAGAATGGATTATTGATAGTGGGTGTACAAATCACATGACTGGCAAGCGAAGCCTTCTCATGGACTCAACTTTACGTCCATCAGACAAAAGTCACATCACATTTGCTGACACTGGTAAAAGCAAGGTATTGGGTCTAGGTAGAGTTGCAATCTCAAAGGATCAACACATGGATAAAGTCATGCTTGTTGAATCCCTTGGTTTCAACTTAATGTCTGTCTCAATGCTTTGTGATTTAAACATGATTGTGATGTTTGGAAAATATCGTTGCCTTGTACTAATGGAATCTGACAAGTCTCTAGTGTTTGAAGGGTATCGAAAAGATGATTTGTATGTGGTAGATTTCTCAGCAGGACCACAACTTGCAGTATGTCTTCTAGCAAAAGCTTCTGAATGCTGGCTCTGGCATCGAAGGCTAGGGCATGCTGGCATGAGGAACCTCCACACCCTTGCAAGGAAGAAGCATGTCATAGGCATCGAGGGCGTCAAGTTCAAGAAGGATCACTTATGCGGTGCCTGTGAAGCAGGAAAGATGACGAGGGCCAAGCATCCCTCGAAGACAATCATGACAACGACTCAACCCTTCGAACTGCTACACATGGATCTTTTCGGTCCCACTCATTACTCAACTCTTACTACTACTGCTTGTCTCTATGGCTTTGTCATTGTTGATGATTATTCAAGATATACTTGGGTGCATATAATCCTTTACAAGACTGAAGTGCAGGATGTCTTCAGACGCTTCGCCAATCGAGCAATGAACAACTATGGCGCCAAGATAAAGCACATCAGAAGTGACAATGGCACTGAATTCAAGAACACTGGCCTTGATACATATCTTGATACTTTGGGCATCACACATGAATTCTCAGCTCCGTACACGCCACAGCAGAATGGCGTCGTCGAACGCAAGAACAGAACACTTATTGAGATGGCTCGGACGATGCTTGATGAATACAAGACTCCAAGAAAATTCTGGCCTGAAGCCATTGACACTGCATGCCATATCATCAACCGTGTTTATCTTCACAAGCTTCTGAACAAGACATCCTATGAGCTCCTTACTGGCAAGAAGCCAAATGTCAGTTACTTCAGAGTATTTGGCGCCAAGTGCTGGATCAAGGATCCACATCACACTTCAAAATTTGCACCAAAAGCACATGAGGGTTTTATGCTTGGATATGGAAAGGATTCGCACTCCTACAGAGTCTTCAATCTCTTTCATTACAAAGTGGTTGAAACAGTGGATGTGCGGTTCGATGAAACTAACGGCTCACAAAGAGAGCAACTGCCAAATGTGCTAGATGAAGTTCCATCCAGTGAATCAATCAAACTTATGGGAACTGGAGAAATCATACCTTCTGAAGCTCAACCTGAAGAAGAACTTATCATCTCCGCACCTGATCAACCTGAAGACAATGCTCAGCCTGAAGACAATCCCTCTAACAATGACAATGATCAGCAAGAGCAAAATCTTCGTCCTGTACATCCTCGTGTTGCAAATGAAGTGCAGATTGAGAGAATAATCGATAGCATCAATGCACCAGGTCCACTCACTCGTTCAAGGGCAACTCAGCTAGCAAATTTCTGTGGGCACTTCGCATTCGTCTCAATAACAGAACCCAAGAAAGTTGAAGAAGCCTTCATGGAACCTGAATGGATTCAAGCTATGCAAGAAGAGCTTCAACAGTTTGAGCTGAATAATGTATGGGAACTGGTTAAGCGTCCTGATCCTCGGAAGCACAATATAATAGGCACCAAATGGATATATCGCAACAAGCAAGATGAGCATGGTCAAGTTGTCAGAAACAAAGCTCGTCTCGTTGCTCAAGGATACACTCAAGTTGAAGGGATTGACTTCGATGAAACATTTGCTCCTGTGGCTAGACTTGAAGCCATACGCATACTGCTGGCCTATGCAAATCATCATAACATACTTCTGTATCAAATGGATGTGAAGAGCGCTTTTCTCAATGGCAAGATTGAAGAAGAAGTGTATGTTGCACAACCACCTGGCTTTGAAGATCCAAAACATCCTGACATGGTATACAAGCTCAACAAGGCACTGTATGGCCTCAAACAAGCCCCTCGGGCTTGGTATGACACACTCAAAGACTTCCTGAAGAGCAAAGGCTTCAAATCTGGTTCCCTCGACCCCACTCTCTTCACGAAGACATATGATGGTGAACTGTTTGTGTGCCAAATATATGTGGATGACATTATCTTCGGCTGCACCAATCAGAAATACAGTGAAGAGTTTGGATATATGATGCAAGAGCAATATCAGATGTCCATGATGGGTGAGCTGAAGTTCTTCCTTGGTCTTCAAATACGTCAGCAACGCAACGGCATCTTTATATCTCAAGAGAAGTATCTCAAAGATTGCCTGAAGAAGTTTGGTATGCAAGACTGCAAAGGCTTCACGACGCCAATGCCAGCCAAACATCATCTGGGTCCCGACGACAATGGTAAAGAGTTCGATCAAAAGGTATACCGCTCCATGATTGGTTCTTTACTTTATCTATGTGCATCTAGGCCAGATATTATGCTTAGTGTTTGCATGTGTGCTCGATTCCAAGCGGCACCAAAGGAATCGCATCACTTAGCTGTGAAGCGAATTCTTCGATATTTGGCTTACACCCCAACTCTAGGATTATGGTATCCAAAGGGCTCAGAGTTTGATCTGGTTGGATTCTCGGATGCTGATTATGCTGGTGACAAGGTGGATCGCAAGTCTACATCAGGCACATGTCATTTTCTGGGACGATCACTTGTATGTTGGTCTTCAAAGAAGCAGAACTGTGTATCTCTCTCCACTGCTGAATCTGAATACATTGCTGCTGGATCTTGCTGCGCTCAGCTTCTGTGGATGAAGCAAACACTCAAAGACTATGGCATTCATCTGAAGCAAGTGCCACTCTACTGCGACAACGAAAGCGCCATCAAGATTGCCAACAACCCAGTTCAGCACTCGAAGACAAAGCACATTGAAATTCGTCATCACTTTCTCAGAGATCATGTTGTGAAGGAAGATATTGATATCATACACGTCAACACTGAAGAGCAATTGGCAGATATCTTCACCAAGCCCTTGGATGAGAAGAGATTTTGCAAGTTACGGTGTGAGCTAAATATCTTGGAATCCTCAAATGTCCTGTGATCAGGCACACATCCTAACACTTATGCACATTAATGACTTAGATGTGCAACACACGAAGTAAAGTATATCTTCAATCAATGAAGACATACATTCTAAGTGTGAATACATTAATGTGGAATTTGACTTCGGAGCGCCACGATAATTGTGCGCCGTGTCTGGGTCTAATACTTCCTATACGGTGGGTAACGCCACCACCAAATTCTTCTGTTTGAAGTGTTTTACCCATGGCGTTACATTTGCTATGTCTTCACATTTGTTTGTCTTCATTCTCAACTTGTCCTCATGATTATCTTCACTATGTTTATTTGATTGTCTTTTTCACACACACACACATATATATATATATACATAGTGTTTTGTCCTCTACAGCATTCACTTATAGCTATGTCTTCTTGTTGAATCTTTTGAACTAAGTGAATGTGATCGGACCCTAACCTCTCTATGCTTTCTATCTCAAACTCTATCTCTCCAAATCATATGCATTATATTGAAACTGTCGAATGTCTTCTCTGCGTCCTTGTCAGCAGAAGATACAGAGACAAACATTAAGTCCGTTTTCAATGCCAATTCCTTCACCTGAAACCCGGAGAAGTGGGAGCGACCACCCGACAATCCAGGCGTGCGTGGGAACGTGGAACAACCTCCGATATGTTGCATGATGGCCACGTGTTCTTCAGATGTGAATCGCCAGGGGCACCTGTGTAATAACGTTGTGCCGTCCCTGTCCCTATAAATACACGCCTCACCACAGTCATTATACTTTCTTCCACTCTCGCATGAACCCTAGCGCCACCGCTAGCCCTCGACGACGCCGGTGACAAAGCGCTTAGCTGCCACAACCTCTCCGACGCCGTCTTCACGCCGGCCGCGGACATCGTCTTCTCCGCCGTCGCCGTAGGTGTCCTCCGTCGCCAAGTTAGGGCACGGACGATCGAACTGCTCGGCCTCCTCTTCCACTCCGTCTAGCAGTTCCTTGTGTGGTAAATAAAACTTCCTTTTTACGGCCTCTTTGATCCTATAGATTCGTCACTTTCTACCACAAGCAGTTTCTGTTCACACAAGTTGGATCCACTTCATACTGCATCTCATATTATGCCTAGTATGTTCACTTATGCTTCACAAAGTAGTTAGATTCCTCACTTGTACTGATCTGTGGATTCGTACAAATCTGGAACCAACTCCTTATCTATGAGTGAATGTCTTCGCACGATGAGGTCAATGTCTTCTAAACTGATTTATCTTCAAAATCTTCTGAGAATGCATATGACCTCTTCCCCTTCCCTCGCACCTTAATGCTGTCACAGGTACATGTCCGTGGGAGAATCCCTTGGTTCTCATAGTCTGCATTCATTTGCAGAATTCTTACAGCATCACATAAATTCTCCCGAAGCCAGTTCCTGTTTGTCCAGCAAGCGAAAGCCCTTGAAGCCTTTGAACGTATTGAAGCCATTCAGTTTAAAGTTCATGGCTGCAGAGAAATCAGCAAGGAAGGGTGGCAGAAAGCGTCGAGGTGAAACATCAAGAGATCTGCCCGATGACCTCTCAGAACTGTACAAGACAGATCCAGAAGAGGATTACAATCAGCGCAAGACACGAATCCAATGGATTCGACGATATTGGGCAGAACAGTGGTTCAAGTACAGGTTTGTGACAAAGGAATATGCTGAAAGAATGCCATCAAGCGACCATGGGGAGACATCCTATACAAAAATCTTCAACCCAGGTCCAGAGATGAAGCCATTGAACAAGGCTTCTATCCCTGCATGGTCCGTGGACCACAGCCTGCGGATGCTGACCCATCGTCACTGCTCTGGTGTCGTGACGACAATCTGTTCAAGCGCAACTTCCAGTTTGCCCAGAATTCGGCGAAGCAGAACAAGAAGTCATTGGGACTAGACTTCAACCCTGGTCCCTCTGCTCCCCGTGCAGATGGCACCCGCGATGCCGAACCCAATGTCGTCGGTCCGTTCTACAACCTGGATGGCCTCATCACTCACATCTCTGTTCAAGGTGCCAAAGTGGATCATTCTGATGATGATGCTGACACTGATGAAGCCCCAGCTCCTACTCCAAAGCCGCAGAAGCCAAAGCTGCCTAAAGCTTCAAAGCCTGCCTCAGCACCAAAAATCTCACGGGCGAAGCCACTGGCTACTGCACCTCCTGAAGACAGTGTGCAGTCTGAAGATCTGTCACGCATCTCCAAGCCCTCGAGAGTCAAGATGCCTCTGCCACACACCAGCCAAGAACTGACTGCTGCTGCTATTCTGCGCAACGATGCCATTGATCTATCCAGTGATGAAGATCTTGCAGATGACGCTCTTGAGCAACTGATCAAGAGCAAAGAAGAAGCAGAAATCTTCAACAATTTGCCTCTCTTTGACGTGGCAATCATCCATGATTTCATCGATGAGTGGTTTGACACGCCCAACCTCAGCTTTGAAGATCTGCAACTTCCCATTGGCCTCAGTGTCGCCTTCCATGGCGCCATTGCTTCAGAGTTAGCTATAGCCCAGCGCATCGTTGAACTGAAGCAGAAGATTGACTTTGAGAAAGCTCAGTTCAAGAAGCATATGGCCAAGCTCAGCGTGCAAGAGGTCAAGAACTTCAAGATCATGCTGCACGAGCTCAAAGAAGCCTTTCTCAAGAAGCGTGAAGAAGCTCAAGGTTCTCGTGAGCGCATGAAGAGCCTGGCTGACAAGTGTGTGCAAGCCTACAATGAGGCTGAGAAGCGCAAGGCCCTTGGGCGTCCTGGCATCGACCCCAGGATGGCTGCAAAGCAGCAGAAGAAGAAGCCCGCTATGGCCGAACCCGACGCACCAAGGCAGGAAGCACATCCCATTGTCTTCCCAACCAGCATGACTGGCTCGAAGCCAAAAGCCAGGTCTACCGCTTCAGAACTGAAGAAGACGAGGACTGCTGAGGCTGAAGCCAGAAAGAGGAAACATCCTGAAGCCTCTGCTGCTGCTCCCTCCAAGAAGAAGCGGAAGACCAAGAAGGAACGGGCTGCTCCCACAGAGCCCTTAATTGTTGAACCTATCTCCATGGTTCGCCCTGCCGCTGAACATCAAGAGCGCCAACTGACTGTCCATGAGCCTGCTTTCACAGAGGCTCATGAAGCTGAAGACATACCAGCAGCTGATCCCACCGCTGCTGAAGACATTGGTCACCATGACCATGTTGAAGATGATGTAGTTCTTCCTCAGATCGAGCACCAACAGGTATCATCGCCTGTGCTTACGCACAGCGAACTCATCAGCATTGGTCGTCCTCTGACGCCAATTGCTCAGGATGCATCATGGGCTGATCACCCACAACAACAACAAGTCACACCACCCCGGCAAGAAGAAGAAGATGACCTTGAGGCCCAGCCAACTCCATCTCCAAAGGCGTCGCCTGCGTTACGCAGGCTTCGCAAAGGACCAAGGTCTCAAGTCTCCGAGTCTGAGGCTAAAACTGCTGAAGACATTCCGGCTGCATCAGCCGATGACACCCAAGAAGAAGAACGTGTTCCCTACTCCCCCAACTACTGAAGAAGCTGTTCTCGAGGAGAACGTGTTTGTGCCCGACCCTCCAGCTCATCAAGTGGAGGTAGAAAATCTTGAGGCTGCCACCACCAACACCAATGAAGCCACTGACGTTGTCATGGCTGAAGCAAATGTGGAGCCTACACCAACCCAAGAACCAGAAGTCAGCGAAGCCAATGATGCTACTGCTTCTGTTCCTGCGCCTGCTGCTGGTCCTCAGTTTGACTATCATATTGAGCATAGGCCTCAGGTACAGAAGCCAATGCCAAGGTTGCCCAGGTTTCCAGGTCCTGCATCAGCACCTGGATCCTTCAATGTCAACGGCTTCAAAGCAGACAACACCTTCTTCAATAGCTCCAAGAACCCCTACTCAAGGGAACGAATATCTTCTGATCGGTTCTGGAGCTATCCGCAGCGAAGCTATTACTCCTGCATTCTGTACAATCAAGGTCGCATCTTCCCACATATGCGTCTTGACACCGAAGCAATAGCTGGTCTGCCCTGTTTGGAAGAAGCTCTGGATTGCTTCAAAGAGGTTGGATTGTTGCCTTTCATCACCGACCAAGAGCACTGGAACGAAGAGTTGCTGCTCCAATTTTATGCCACACTTCACATACGTGGTTACAACAGAGATCCGAAGACTTGGGTCCTTGAGTGGATGACAGGAAATGTTCATCACGAAGCCAAAGCCTTTGATATCATTGAGCTCACTGGTCTGCCCACTCCTGGAGATCTCTATGAACCTGGCTGTCAGCTTCACAGTGAAGCTATGGAGAGCATCTTTCAGAAGCCTGAACCGAACATGAGTCAGATGCTCAGTATGATGAAGCCTTTGCCACAAGATGCTGCATATCCTAAGGAGTTCTTTGTTGAAGACCTTGAGTATCTGCCAAGGACTATCTATCACATTATAAGGCGAACTCTCTGGCCCATCAAAGGACATTCTCCACATGCAAAGCTGGAAGGTGCAATGAAGACTTTGGTCTTCTATATTCTTCATGGCAAATGCTTCAATGCACAAGACTTCTTCATCCGCCAACTTGCTGCATCAGGATCTGATCTTTTTGGCTTGAAGTTCTACGCTCCATGGATAATGCGGCTGATTAAACTCCACTCAGCTATCTCATATCAGCCATCTGCTCGCAATCATCGGATCTTTCTGCCTGATGTGGATATGTCCGTTGAAGCCATTTATCCAGAGCCTGCCAAGGAACCTCTTAGTCTTCAGAATGCGGAGCATCAAAGTTTCACTCAGAACATTGAAGGAGTTGAAGCAGTCACTCGTGTTTATCCTCTGGCTGGTACTACACGTGCACCTCATCGTGCCCTTACTGAAGCCACTGAAAGCACTATTGCCCAACGACCCAAGAAGCGATCTCGTGTTCTCAATGACCGAGAGCTTCTGGTTGCTCTTCATCAGAAACAGGATAGGCATCATGACTGGCTGAAGCGCCAAATGCAAAGCCTCTTGGTGGATGTCAACCGCATTCGCAATCTTGCCACCAAGAATGCCTTTGTTGCCCATGAAACCTGTCGGCGTACATGGAAAGGGCTGACGCTTATGTGTTCTGAGGATGATCTTCAAGAGGATGGCTTCTCTGAACGTTTCAAGTTTGACTCCACACCTCCCCGAAGGACTGTGCTGCGACGAACTCCATCTCTTGAAGACTCTGAGTTCTCTTCCTCTGCGGCAACTGTGAATGCCAGAGTGATCGAGGACGAAGATGATGCCACTTCACCGCCCCCTACTTCTGCACGCCTCGACACTGCCCCAAGTTCTTCTGCACCGCCGAACACCACCGACGACCCTGCTGCTTCACCTACTCTTCATGGGAACGAGTAGATGCTCTATGTCTTCAAACCTTTTTGGTCCTCACTGACAAAAGGGGGAGAAGCATATGAGTTTGATAGTCTTCAAGCGGGTCCATATGGGCGGTTACTTTATGTTTTGCCTAGTGTTTACAACTCTCGTTTTGATACATTTGGTTCTTTGAGTTGTAACACTTAAACTCGATGGTCGTCTGCTACTTATTTGCTATTTTGTGATGCGATGATAAATTCCGCATGTGCGACGATAAATTCCGCACTTAGATCATTTTGCAGACGTCCATTTTTCATTATGCATGTCATTATCTTCACATACCTTTCATGCATGATGAATTGTCATCATAAGTTGAAGAGGATCTCCACAAGTACAACCTGCCATGTGCATTTGCATTCCAAAAGCAAATTACTTATATGCACATCTTCAGGGGGAGCCCTTGCAACTTATGAAGACAATTCCTTATCCTTTACAATTTCACATATTATATTCCCCGTTGAAAACTTCAACTAGTTTGTCATCAATCACCAAAAAGGGGGAGATTGTAAGTGCATCTAGTGCCACCCCTAGTTGGTTTTGGAGTATTGACGACAAACCTAGTTGAGGGACTAATGTGTTTGTGAGAATTGCAGGATAACACAGGTAGAAGTCCCTCATTGATTCGGTTTTCCTACCAGAGATGACCCCTAAAAATGTATGAAGACATTGAAGTCAAAGGTGGTAAGTGAAGACATTCACCTTGAAGACTATGACAAGAGAAGACATCGCATGAAGACTATGGAGCGCGAAGACTTAGATCTTTCGTAGTTCTTTTTCTTCTTTGTTGAGTCATAGGAACCACCGTACTGTTAAGTGGGGTCCAAGAAAACCAGTCAGAATGACTGAAGTGATGCTTAACCAAAATCCTATGTCTTCGAGTGAAGACTATGAGAGCGAATCTTGTTCAGAGTTGGACAAGTCAGCTTTGCTTGTAGCCCAAGTAAAGTTGCCGTGTGTGTTTGAAATCTGACCGTTGGAACACGTGTCAGTTCCTTAGTGACCCAGGGTCATTTCGGACAAATCAGGTCGGGTTGCCTAGTGGCTATAAATAGCCCACCCCCTACAACCATAAACGGTTGGCTGCTCAGAGTTAAAGTACGGCTTTTGTCGTTTGAGAGCAACCCACCTCGAAGCCTTTGAGAGAGAATTCCTTGAGAGGATAAAGCCCTAACCACCCAGAGCCAAAGAGTGTTAGGCATCACTTAAGTCTTCTTGTCTGTGTGATCTGAAGACTTATTACACTTGAGGACTGTGAATCCTCCAGCCGGTTAGGCGTCGCGTTCTGAGCATCCAAGAGTCATTGTGGATCGCCGGTGAACGAAGTCTGTGAAGGTTTGGAAGTTTACCTTGAAGACTTACCAGAGTGATTGGGCGAGGTCTGTGTGACCTTAGCTCAAGGGGAATACGGAGAGGACTAAGTGTTCTGAGCTGCGTGCTCAGGACTAAGTGTCCGGGACTGAGTGTCCTCAGGTTTAAATACCTATCCGCCCTAACCAGACGTACAACTGTCACAGCAGTTGGAACTGGTCTACCAAACCTTTGTCTTCGTCATGCACACTGGTTCTATCCTTCTCATCACTTTATTTACAGTTGGCTCTTGTAAAGTCAGTGCCTATTTGCTTTATCTATTTGTCTTCACTGTGTACCTGATCCTTACTGCCTAGCTACTATTAGTCAGTGTGGTTTCACTTCATTGAATGCTTGACTATTGTCTGTTTAGTGTAGTCTATCTTCCGCTGCATGATGATAGGTTTATTTCTATCGTTTGTCTTCAAAACTCACATGTTTTGAAGACTTTCATAAAAATCGCCTATTCACCCCCCCTCTAGTCGATATAACACTATTTCAAAGCGGATCGTGCCTGAGAGTTGATCCGTAATTTAGTTGCGGTTAAACCTATGAACGATTCTGATATTGATGCTTTGGGAGTCAGGGTGCTCGATTCTTTGTGTGCGGATCTTGCCCCTTCACTCAATGAGACCGAGGAGGATGATGTCTTGTTACTCCTGGAGGAGAGTGCTCCGGTAGAGGGACAGGAGGTTCGGGCCGCGGAGCTTGGTTGTGAGGACCGGGTGGACGAGTATAACAAGCCTAAGCGAAAGTGGAGGCGTAAGATTTATCCAACATCCGCGGTGCGTAGGACTGCTACGGTCCGTACTGCCAAAAAGTTCCATGATGAACTATGAGAGGCATTTTCTGGAATAGCAGAGGTCTGTTGGACTTGGCTAAACGAAGTTTTCTTGCGGATGCTTCCATTCAACATAAACTGGATTTTATTGCACTTTCCGATATGGGAAGGGACAATTTCTCTCCTCAGTTTCTGAACACTTTGTCCAGCGGTGTAGATTTTGATTGACACTGCCTTCCTCCAAGAGGTAGATCAGGGGGAATCCTTCTTGGGGTGAACTGTGAGATGCTGGAAGTCCGAACTATGGTTATGGGTGACTTTGCCGTCAAATTTCGGGTAAGATCCAAAGTCGATGGCTTTAATTGGGCACTGGTTGTGGTGTATGGGGCAGCGCAGCCGGAACTAAAACCGTACTTTTAGGCGGACCTTGTACGGATTTTGCGGATCTGAACAGCTCCCAATTTTGGTTGGAGGAGATTTCAACATTATTAGAAGGAGAGATGAAAAGAACAATGACAATTTCGACGCTAGGTGGTCGTTTATGTTTAATACCATCATCGAAAGCTTGGATCCTAGAGAGATAGAGCTTTCAGGTCGAATATTCATGTGGGCTAATACTTTGCAAAACCCGATGTATGAGAAGCTAGATAGAGTCCTAGCAAGCATTGAGTGGGAACAGAAATTCCCCTTGGTTACAGTCCAAGCATTATCTCGCGGTATCTCAGACCACACACCTCTGCTAGTGGATTCTGGGGAGGCAACGCATGTGGGTAACAAAAATACTTTCTCTTTTGAACTTGCGTGTTTTGAAAGAGAAGAGTTCCTGGATCTGATAGCGAGAGAATGGGTGAAGATGCAGGAGGAAGATCTCCTATTGAGAGATGGCAGAATAAGATTAGGAACTTGAGAAGTTTCTTGCGAGGATGGGCTAAACATCTTAGTGGGATTTATAAGATTGAAAAGGAGAGACTCCTTACAATTATTCAGTCCTTAGATGTGATAGCCGAGTCCACTATTTTGCATTCCTCAGAGCTTCATGCTAAAGTTGATGCGGAGATGAGATTGAAAGAGCTGTTGAGGGAAGAGGAGTTGAAATGGGCATTGCGAGCCAAGGTTCGTAAAGTTGTCCAAGGGGACGCCAATACTCAATTCTCCCATATGATTGCCAATGGCAAGCACAGAAAGAAAAGAATCTTTCAGCTTGAGCAAGACGAGGGAACGATCATAGGACAAGAGAACCTAAAAATTTATATTACTAATTATTACAAGCAGCTTTTTGGGCCTCCAGAGGATAACTTTGTGTCCTTGGATGAGTCAAGAATTGAGGATGTGCCTCAGTTGGCTGCCGATGAGAATGAGGTATTGATTGCACCATTCTCGGAGAAAGAGGTGTTTGATGCGATTGCATAGATGAAGAACAATAAAGCTCCAGGGCTGGATGGATTTCCGGCGGAGTTTTATAAGAGGTGTTGGCATATTATTAAAGGGGGTCTGTTACCGATGTTCCACGATCTGTTCTCCGAACAGCTTCAGTTGTTTCATTTGAATTTTGGAACAATAACATTACTCCCGAAGAAAACAGAGGCTGTGAGAATTGAGCAGTTCAGGCCTATTTGTCTTCTTAATATTAGTTTCAAATTTTTTACCAAGGTTGGGACTAATAGACTCACACAGATTGTGCACTCTGTGGTGCAGCCGACCCAAACTACTTTCGTGCCAGACAGAAACATCCTGGAAGTGGTTGTAGTCTTGCATGAGACGCTCCATGAACTCCATACGAAAAAACTAGATGGGGTTGTTTTTAAAGTGGATTTTGAAAAGGCGTACGATAAAGTTAAATGGCCGTTTCTACAACAGGCTTTGCGCATGAAAGGTTTCGACCCAGCTTGGAGAAACCAGGTTGAATCTTTTACGCAAAAAGGGAGTGTTGGAATAAAGTGAATGATGACATAGGTCACTATTTCCAGACACATAAAGGCCTGAGACAAGGAGATCCGATGTCACCTATTATGTTCAACATCATAGTTGACATGTTGACCATTCTAATAGGTAGGGAAAAGGATGCTGGCCAAGTAGGTAGCCTCGTACCTCATCTAGTTGATGGAGGGGTGTCTATCCTACAGTACGCTGATGATACTATCCTTTTCATGGAGCATGAATTGGCTAAAGCACGAAACATGAAGCTGGTGTTATGCTTATTCGAACAATTGACTGGGTTAAAGATTAACTTTCACAAGAGTGAATTGTTCTGCTTTGAAAGAGCCAAAGAAGAACAAGAGGCATATAAGCAATTGTTCGGTTGTGAAATTGGGAGTTTACTTTTTACGTATTTGGGTATACCAATTCACCATCGTAAGCTAACAAATAGAGAATGGGAGTGTATCGAGGATCGATTCGAGAAGAAACTAAGCTATTGGAAGGGCAAGATGATGTCGTATGGGGCCTGGTTAATTCTTAATAATTCGGTTCTCACGAGCATGCCTATGTTTCTTTTGTCGTTTTTTAGATACCAGTTGGAGTTAGGAAAAGACTGGATTTCTATCGATTCTGTTTCTTCTAGCAGAGTGATGATTTAAAAAGGAAGTATCGACTCACTAAATGGGATATTATTTGCCGACCAAAAGACCAAGGGGGTCTAGGGATCGAAAATCTTGAGGTGAAAAACAGATGTCTTCTCAGCAAGTGGTTGTACAAGTTATCTGTAGAGTCGGAGGCCACATGGGCGCAGATTCTGCGTAACAAGTACCTTCAATCCAAAACTTTGTCACAGGTGACAGTGAGGCCGACGGACTCACCTTTTTGGAAAGGGCTGATGAGAGTTAAATCAGTCTTTTTCAACAGAACAAAGTTTATTATCGGAAACGGTGCCTCCATGAGATTCTGGGAGGATACATGGCTAGGGGAAACACCTCTCGCGCTACAGTATCCGTCTCTTTATAGCATCGTGCAACGGAGAGACGCTCTGGTTGCAACCATACTTAGGTCCGCTCCCCTCAATATCCAATTTAGAAGAACACTAACCAGAGCGCATTGGGAAGCCTAGCTCCATTTAGTGAGAAGACTGATGGATGTGCAGCTTGCTCAACGGCCGGATTCGTTGAGCTGGAAATTAACCAGGAATGGGGAGTCACGGTTAAATCAATGTACTTAGATGTCATAAATTCTAGCTCTATTCCCTATTCCAAACATGTTTGGAATGTCAAAGTCCCTCTAAGGGTTAAAGTGTTTATGTGGTTTGTACATAAACAAGTCATTTTAACCAAGGACAATTTGACAAAGCGCAATTGGACCCGCTCTAAGAGATGTAGTTTTTGTGATCAAGACGAGACTATCAAACACCTCTTTTTGGATTGTCCCATGGCGAAGGTTCTTTGGCGGACTGTTCACATTGCTTTTAATATTACTCCTCCGAATAATATCAACACGTTATTTGGGACGTGGCTGGATGGGATAGAGACCCGAACAGCTAAACACATTCGTGTAGGAGTATGTGCTTTACTTTGGGCAGTCTGGAACTGCAGGAATGATTTGGTTTTTAACAGAACAATAAATACTCATTTTTGCAGGTTATCTTCCAAGCTACTATGTTGATCCGTATGTGGTCACTACTCACTCGGATGGAGGCCAGTGAGCATTTGGTTACTCGATCTGCCCGATGGGAGATGGTAGCTCGGGCTATATTCAACCGGTTCGGATGGCGGTCATGTAATATGATAGGCAATTAGTTTTTTATCTTTATTTTGCATGTCGGCTGTGTCTTTTATTATCCGCTCTTTGTGAGCCGTTTGGGGACTAATTTGTAATGGAGTTCATGACCTTTGTTGGATCTATTTGCTTTTAATAAATGTTTCCGTATGCATCTTTCTGATGCAGAGACCGGGGCTGCGCCCCTTTTCCAAAAAATAAAATAAAATCATCAAGTGCAACACGCCCTCTCATGGGTGATTAGTTCATTCATGAGCTACCTCTAGCACCAAGTTATAGCTAGTCTGCTTGTTATTTGCTAATGGCTTTAGTCACGAGTCCTGACTTTGTGCTCATGTCATCGGCTGCTGCAGATCCATACACATAATGGAGCCAGCGGACCAAGTACAGATTTGGGAGGACATCTTGGCGGATCCGCTTGATTGGCTTCCATCTTCTGTTACCATCCAACCATCTTCGTCAGCACAACTAAAAATCATGATATTTTTTCTCATGATAGGTGGAAGAATACTTCAGTTATGTGTATGGCGATGATGACATGGAAATCAACAAATTTGCACAAGAGCCCGAAGATCGGCAGTGGCACCAGCAATGTTTGAGAGGTACCATGTTAATTATTCCACCTTATCTATTTCCATTTACACATGTGGTCAGATACAATTTGTACATTCTCAAGCTAATTGAGCAAATGCACGAATATTTGGTGTTTAGAGTTCTTCATGTTATACAAAAATTGGAGGTGTGGACGATGAGGTCCTCGCAAGAGGAGGATGTTTCCTTCGGAAAGTTGTAACACCCACAGTGTCATGTTAGCGTAATCCCCTGTTAATGGTGCCATGTCACCAAGTTATTGTTGCTAATCTTCACTTGATCCAAATCACTGTTCATTTTCAAACTCAAATTTAAAGTCAAAATTCAAATTTGCCAAACATGCAAACTAAAATGTTCAAAGGGTGGAAAATAATCCCTGGATATTTTTCATGCTGGAGCCAACTTCTTTTGAATTCTCAAGGTGCCCCTGGAAATTATTTAGTGGTCCAACAACTTTTAAAATTGGTCTTTGCAATTTTAAAATTGGTTAGACAACTTCCTTTGGCCTCAAACTTTTTGTGACTCAAAGAATTAATGTGCTTGTTTTATGAGGTAAGTCTCGTATCTAACAAGGCTTGTTTAGATTTGCAGTTTAACACAAACATTAGCAAAATTTAAACAGAAAATAAAATGCAAAAGAGACCCCCCCGGACAACTGAGCCAATAGGCTCAGCTGGCCACCCACGCGGCCCAACCGGCCCACCCCTGCTGCCTCCTTGGCCTATTAGGCCACCTCACTCCCCGAACCCTAACCTCTCCCGATCCCCACTCCTCCACCCACTCTGTAGGACCGAAAGTATGTCTAGAGGGGGGGTGATTAGACTACTTGACCAAATAAAAACTTAACCTTTTCCCAATTTTAGTTCTTGGCAGATTTTAGCTATTGTAGGACAAGTCAAGCAATCATCATACAATTCAAGGAAACAAGCAAAGAGTATATTGGCAGCGGAAAGTATAGCATGCAACTTGCAAGAATGTAAAGGGAAGGGTTTGGAGAATTCAAACGCAATTGGAGACACGGATGTTTTTCCCGTGGTTCGGATAGGTGGTGCTATCCTACATCCACGTTGATGGAGACTTCAACCCACGAAGGGTAACGGTTGCGCGAGTCCACGGAGGGATCCACCCACGAAGGGTAATGGTTGCGCGAGTCCATGGAGGGCTCCACCCACGAAGGGTCCACGAAGAAGCAACCACCCACGAAGGGTCCATGAAGAAGCAACCTTGTCTATCCCACCATGGCCATCGCCCACGAAGGACTTGCCTCACTAGCGGTAGATCTTCACGAAGTAGGCGATCTCCTTGCCCTTACAAACTCCTTGGTTCAACTCCACAATCTTGTCGGAGGCTCCCAAGTGACACCTAGCCAATCTAGGAGACACCACTCTCCAAGAAGTAACAAATGGTGTGTTGATGATGAACTCCTTGCTCTTGTGCTTCAAATGATAGTCTCCCCAACACTCAACTCTCTCTCATAGGATTTGGATTTTGTGGAAAGAAGATTTGAGTGGAAAGCAACTTGGGGAAGGCTAGAGATCAAGTTTCATATGGTAGGAATGGAATATCTTGGTCTCAACACATGAGTAGGTGGTTCTCTCTCAGAACATATGAGTTGGAATTTTGTATGTGTTCTGATGGCTCTCTTCACGAATGAAGAGGAGGTGGAGGGGTATATATAGCCTCCACACAAAATCCAACCGTTACACACAGTTTTCCAATCTCGGTGGGACATAATCAACAAACTCGGTCGGACCAAAAAGGTAAACCTAGTGACCGTTAGAGATTTTCGGTGGGACTGACATGCAACTCGGTAGGACCGATATGGTTAGGGTTTGGGCATAACGTAATCTCGGTGAGACCGATTACACAAACTCGGTGAGACCGAGTTTGGTAATAAGCTAACCAGAGAGTTGGTCAGGCAAACTCGGTGGGACCGATTTGCTCTTTCGGTGAGACCGAAAAGTTACAAAAAGGAAACAAAGAGTTTACATTGCAATCTCTGTGGGACCGATTCGCTCTTTCGGTGAGACCGAAAAGTTAAGAAAGGGAAACAGAGAGTTTGCAATCCCATCTCGGTGAGACCGAGATCCCTATCGGTAGAACCGAATTGCTAGGGTTTGGCAGTGGCTTATGAGAAGTGAAGCTCAGTGGCGCCGGATAGAAAGAATCGGTAGGACCGAGTTTGGCTTAGGGTTTAGGTCATATGTGGATATGGGAAAGTAGTTGAGGGTTTTGGAGCATATCACTAAGCACATGAAGCAAGAGGCTCATTAAGCAACACCTCATCCCTCCTTGATAGTATTGGCTTTTCCTAAAGACTCAATGTGATCTTGGATCACTAAAATATAAAATGAAGAGTCTTGAGCTTTTGAGCTTGAGCCAATCCTTTGTCCTTAGCATTTTGAGGGTTCCACTTTCACATCCATGCCATGCCAATCATTGAGCTTTCCTGAAATAGTCATCTTGGAATAGCATTAGCTCAATGAGCTATATGTTGTTATGAATTACCAAAACCACCTAGGGATAGTTGCACTTTCACACTCCCCGCAGGCCTCTCTCCCCTTTCCCCGCCTGGATCGGGACAGAGGGCCCCGACCCCTTCGCCACGCTGCCGCCGCTCGGCGCCTCCTGCCACCCCCCTCGCCGGCGCCTGCCTTCCCGTCTCCCCCCCACATGGCGCCCGCCCCACGACCCCGCTGTGCCCCGACCACCGCGCCTCGCCGACCGGTGCTGCTCGACGCCATCGTCCCGGACGGCGCCATCGCTAGACCCCACCGGACCGCCTCCTTGACCCTGCCCCGCCTCTCCATCAACGGACTGCATCGAGCCTCGCCGACCCCCTGCCCTGCAATGGGGGTGAGAAACCCCCTTGCCTCCCCTTCCGAATCCCCCGCCGTAGACGTCGCCGCACGTACATGCTCGCCCCTGCTTGGCCGCGGCCCTGCCTCGTGTGGCCACACCCGGCCGTGACACACACTGTCCATGTGCGCGCCCCGCCGTGCTCGTGGCTCGCCTGCTCCCGCCGCCGCCGCTGCTTCCTATTGCTGCTGCCACCGTTTTCTCACAGCCGCTCGCCGCTGTCGCTCTCCCCTGCCTCTGCTCCCTGCTGCGGCAACCTTCTGCGACCCCCGCCTCACTGCTGCTCGCCACTCTACCACCCCTGGTCGCCCCCTTCCTCGCGCCCGTCCTGGCCTTCACTCGCCGACGGCCGAGGCTGGCCTGAGCTAGTGCCCGGTCAGCGATCAGCGCCCGCGCCCGTTGTCCGCCCACCCTGTTTGGCCTACGGGCCAATGACAGATGGGGCCCAGCCCCTAAAACAAAAATAAAAATGTTTAAGAAATATTCGTGTAAATAAATAAACAATTTAATTAATTAATTAGTGAATTAATTAACTTAATTATTTTGGTTTAATTAAACTATTTAAAACTTAATCGCCCTAATTACTTTTAGACTAATCTAACTGTTAGTTTAGCTGCTGTGAGAATGACATGCGGGCCCTTCTTACATTGTTCACCTTTTGACCAGTCAACGGTCTAGTTAAGCCTTGACTGGAACAGTTGACCAGGGCCCACCAGTCAGCCTCTATGCTGTTCTGCTGGGTACCTTTTTGGGTACACCTAGTTTTTTTGCTTTTAAAATGTTTCGAATTAATTAATTAAAACAATTTAAGAATATTAATAAAACTTTAGAAATTCATAGTAAATAAACCGTAGCTCGAATCGAAAAAGTTTATACATGAAAGTTGCTCAGAACGACGAGACGAATCCGAATACGCCCTTCGTTCGTCTATCACACGTCCCTAGCATAGAAAACGTTGAACTTTTCCCCTCCGGTTCATCTGTCTCACAAACGTCCGGAACCGGGAAAACTTTCTCGGATGTTATCCTCCTTCGTCAGTATCGCCAAGCGCTGCGTTAGAACACCTCTAGCACCGCTTATTGTCTTGTTATGCTTATGTTTGCGTGTATTTACCCTTTCTTCCCCCTCTTCTTCTCCGGTAGACCTCGAGACCACTGCTGATGCCCCTGTGTTCGACTACGTCGACAACGACCCCTCCTTGCCAGAGCAACCAGGAAAGCCCCCCCCCCCTTTGCTCATCCCGATATCGCCCATTTTATTATGTCATGCTTGCATTAGAATTTTGCTATTGTTATTGTTTGCTCCTATTCTGATGCATAGCCTGCTTTTGTAACCTGCTTATTGCTACCTACCTGCTTATCCTAAACTGCTTCGTATAGGTTGGTTAGTGCTCCATCAGTGACCCCCACCTTGTCCTTGTTGCCCCTGCTTCATCATGGAAGACCCGATCAACGGGATCGAAGATCAGGCCCCGACACCGCACATCACTTTCCCCTTTTGTTGCTCAACTCTGCAGAGTTACCATCGAGTGCCGAGGGTGGAACCTCTTACATCACTCCTGATGAGATCTCTGTAGTGTAGCTATTCGGTCATGGTCATCGAGGGCGGTTTCCTCCTTAACCACTTCCGATACAGCTCTGTCGTGCAACTCCTCAAGTGTGAACCTCGAGGATGGATCCTCTTACGTTCACCTTGGTGATTACATCGAATGGAATTCACCGGGGGTGATTCCTCGGGTTTTCCCCTTGGTGTTAGACACACAGTTACTATGGTTACTATGACTTTGCACTGAGCCATGTTATTAAAGATGGGTCGTCCCTGAGGGGTACTCGTGCGAGCTTAATTGCGAGTGATGTGGAGTCGGGTTGACCTGGAAGCTGCCCGCGAGACACTTACGAGGCGTGGCCGGGCATTCTTAGCCCTTGCTACAAGTACTCGAGACGGGGCGACGCGGTCACATCGATCGTGAGTCTCTGCTCGTTATCGCGTGCTCCTAATCCACTACGATTTGGATATTTGATCCGAGGGGCCTCTGGCCTGATAGCACTAACCATCACGTGGGCATAGTATGGGCGTTCTGCGTCGTATACATCAGCCGAAGCTTAATAGACGTCAGCGACTGAGCGGCACACGCCGGGTTGGACTGGTAAGCACCTACCTTTTTGAAGGAGGTAGCTAGGTCTGCTCACCGGCCGCCCACGCAACGTGCAGGAGTTCCCGAGGAGATGGCCCATGATCCCTGGGGGCATAGGTTTAGTCCGGTGTGCTGACCTCTCTATTAATCCTAGGTCGAGTTGCGGCATATTGTTTGGCCGAGGCCAAGCATGACCTAGGAAAGTGTGTCCGGCCGGAGTTAATCGAGCTTGGTCGGTAAGTTGGTGCACCCCCACAGGGAAGAAAACATCTATCGATAGCTTGTCCTACGGTAACGGACACTTGGAGTTGTATCCTGATCGATACAACTAGAACTGGATACTTGTGATGAGAATTGGTTTGTGATGATAACTGGATATTATGGCTCTGGGATTGCTCTCTCGCAGGGAGTCGAGAAAGGATCTCCGGCGGAGGTTGATAACACTACTATTACTTATTTTATGCTACTCTTATCTCTTCTGATGCTGGAAGATGCTTGGAGCTGCTTGAAGATGTTGAAGATGCTAGTCTTCGATAGGGTTAGGCTTTCTCTCTATTCTAGCATTTCTGCAGCCCAGTCCACGTATACAGCCTTCCTTTGATAAATGTTGCATATGTAGTGTAGATCCTTGCTTGCGAGTACTTTGGATGAGTACTCACGGTTGCTTTGCTCCCCCCTTTTCCTCCTTTTTCATTCTTCTCGGATGTCGCAACCAGATGGTGGAGCCCAGGATCCAGACGCCACCTTCGACAACGACTGCTACTACACTGGGGGTGCCTACTACTACGTGGAGGCCGACGACGACAAGGAGTAGTTAGGAGGCTCCCAGGCAGGAGGCCTTGCCTTTTTGATCGATGATGCTTTTGTGCTAGCCTTCTTAAGACAAACTTGTCTAACTCATGTCTGTACTCAGATAATGTTGCTTCCGCTGACTCTTGTGTATTCGAGCCCTCGAGAACCCTGACTTGTAATATAATGCTTGTATTATTTTAATTTCTGTCTAGAATTGTGTTGTGATATCTTCTCGTGAGTCCTTGATCTTGATCGTACACATTTGCGTGTATGATTAGTGCATGATTGAATCGAGGGCGTCACAAGTTGGTATCAGAGCCAACTGCCTGTAGGTAGCCCCCTTTCCATCTCCTTGGCCGAAGTTGAGTCTAGTCACTGAAAAAAAACTTTTACTAACATGTATGTGTGTCTTACGGGCCCACGTCTCCATTGGGTGGTATTAGGATCTTTTACTCCTCGTCTATACTCTAGGAATCTGACCTCTCTTCTATTCGGGTTAAATGATTTTGTTAACTCTGACTCTAGGTTCTCGTAAATACTTTCTCCCGGAGAGCCCCTCACTCCGGATGATTGCTTGGTGCACCGAAGGATTTCGAAGATACTCTCCGATGTTCTCTCGAGACTTTGTGCCCGTTGCTTTGGCAATTCCCTACCATCGAAATATCCCTATGGATAAATACTTACACTTGTTATTCTTACTTTTATTCCCAGTTACCCCGAAATTCTCTCTAATGTTTCGAGAATTCTTTGTGCCTACTGCCTTGCAGTTCATTACCGCCTGAATACCCCTATGGATAATTTCTCGCACTTACCGAGTATCCTCTCATCCCCAATTGTTTCATGTATTTCATAAAAGTCTTCAAAATACCATTTGATCTTCCGAAAATCCTCAATAGCCTATTGCTCTTTAAATTCTTGCTTGCTTGCATTAGGATTAATCCCATAAGTCTGGTAATCTTATTGTCATCCTCTGTTGTTATTATTTTGAGTCCCTTGATTCAATGTGTTGCGAATGCACGTAATCCTCAATCAGATCCTAGAATTCCTCCTTCTGGCTCAGACGTTATTTTAAACATGAGCTGGATCTCGACCAATCAAATTGTCATCAATTGTACCCCTAAGGCTATTCAACTTATCCATCCCTAATCAGAGCATTGCTTCTGATCCCTTGTCTTGGAATTTATAATTCCTTAGTTAATTAAACTTTGAGTTAGTCAGATGTTTCTATAATCTCATCTCCTTGCATTCTTTCTTTGTCTGGTTGGGTACCGATACCCACATCAGCTCTGTTATGGGTCATTAGATCCTTTGTTGGACTACCATCTGACAGTGTCCTTCATATTTAATCACCTTGTGAATTCTTCCCTGCTACATAATGCCTTTGGTAAACTGTATCCCCTATTTTTGTCTACCATGCTCTGCTTCCGAGCTTGAGTTAATTACCTCTGAAGTTTTAGCAAATGTTCCTAAGATGCCCCGACGGGCTGAACTAATGCTTTCCCTAATTTGTGTGAACCCAAAAATTTCTATGGGTCATACTCTACTGGTGTTACGTCAGATAAAAATTTCTACACTACAACTTCATCAAAAGCGAGAAGTAAATGAGAGGTCATGCATTGAAGAAGTGGGAGTCAACCTTGAACCTTTGTGTTCATGCCCATGGACCCGATGTAGAACTTATCATGGAAGCTGCTCGTAAAAATAATTATTTCTTTGGTACAAGCTCATCTTGTATCTATAAATTGATCCATTGCAACCGTGGCTCCGGCCATGATTGTTCCCATTGGATTTCATTTCTTGGACAAGTTAAAGCACTTGTCTTCTGTAGATAACTGCATCTTCGCAACCTCTATTTTGATCTTCCATCGAGCATTACCCTCCGGTATCTTGAGAATAACAAAGAACCGTGTTGCTTCCTACGAGTCTTCATCTGGTATTGCTTCTCATCGATTTCTTATTTCCCAGGGTTTTGAGTTGTTAGTCACTCGAGAACGCCAATAAGTGAATCGATTCCACACTCTGATTCTAAAACTCTTAAGTAATTTTTGTTGCTTATGAGTTTAATAATACTTCAAGTCATTCCTAGCATTATCGGCTATATCATTATCATGCTAAATTTTAAATGTGCTACCTGGTCCTTCCTCCCGAAGCATAATTTTCGGGGATGAGCTAAACATATTCGTCATATCATTTTGCTTTGAACAACAAGCTTGATTTCAAGTTTGTGTCGTATCCGTGGTTCCAATAGCCTTTTTCTTCATCCTTCCTATTGCTTGATGTCGTCACTCCTCGATGGCATCTTCGTAGAGCCTCTCGACAAATACGTCGTGATCATTGAGGGAGTCCTGGATTAGGGGGTCTCCGGACAGCCGGACTATCTCCATTGGCTGGACTGTTAGACTATGAAGATACAAGATTGAAGACTTCGTCTCGTGTCCGGATGGGACTCTACTTGGCGTGGAAGGCAAGCTAGGCAATACGTATATGGATATCTCCTCCTTTGTAACCGACCTTGTGTAACCCTAACCCTCTTTGGTGTCTATATAAACCGAAGGGTTTTAGTCCGTAGGACAACAATCAGAACATACAATCATACCATAGGCTAGCTTCTAGGGTTTAGCCTCTCTGATCTCGTGGTAGATCTATTCTTGTAACACCCATATCTTCAATATTAATCAAGCAGGACGTAGGGTTTTACCTCCATCAAGAGGGCCCGAACCTGGGTAAAACTTCGTGTCCCTTGCCTCCTGTTACCATCCGGCCTAGACGCACAGTTCGGGACCCCCTACCCGAGATCCGCCGGTTTTGACACCGACATTGGTGCTTTCATTGAGAGTTCCTCTGTGTCGTCGCCGTTAGGCTTGATGGCTCCTACTATCATCGGTAGCGATGTGGTCCAGGGTGAGACTTTTCTCCCCAAACAGATCTTCGTATTCGGCGTCTTTGCACTGCGGGCTAATTCGCTTGGCCATCTGGAGTAGATTGAAAGCTACTCTTCTGGTCATCAGGTCAGATTTGGAAGTTTGAATTACACGGCCAACATCCGTGGGGACTTGATTTTCGACGGATTCGAGCCACAGCCGGGCGCGCCGCACTGTCGCGATGGGTATGACCTAGCTCTGCCACCGGACGGTACCCCAGAGGCCGCACCCGCATCAGCTCTGACCCTTAGCTCGGAGCCAGCTGCGCCAATCGAGGACGGGTGGCTAGACACCGCCTCAGGGGCTGCAGTCTCGACGGCGATCGAGCCAAACACCAGCATAATCCTCTGCGCAGCCCGTGACTCCAAGGTGCCGGACTCTCTTCCAGACCCTGAACCATCCGCGCCCCTACCAATCGAATCCGATTGGGCTCCGATCATGGTATTCACCGCCGTGGATATCTTTCAGCACTCTCCCTTCGGCGACATTCTGAATTCACTAAGGTCTCTCTCTTTGTTAGGAGAGCCCTGGCCGGATTATGGCCAACAGGACTGGGATGCGGACGACGAAGAAATTCGACGCCCACCCACCACCCACTTTGTAGCCACTGTCGATGATTTAACCGACATGCTCGACTTCGACTCAGAAGACATCGACAGTATGGACGATGATGTAGGAGACGAACATGAACCAGCACCTATAGGGCACTGGAAAGCCACCTCGTTGTATGACATATACATGGTGGATACACCCAATGAAGGCAACGACGATGAGATAGTGGAGGATGACCCCTCCAAGAAGCAACCCAAGCACCAACGTCAGCGGCGCCGCTCTAAGTCCCGCCAAAGCAAAAGTTGTGATACCTGCACAGGAGATAATAACACTCCGGATAGCGCCGAAGACAACAACAATCCCCTCCAGCAAGATTTAGAGCAGGAGGATGAAGGAGCCAGCTCTCTTGAGAGGGCAGCTGGCGGAGAGGAGGATGATGACAATTACATGCCCCCCTCCGAAGACGAGGCAAGCCTCGGCGATGATGAATTCGCCGTACCAGAGGATCCCGTTGAACAAGAGCGCTTCAAGCGCAGGCTTATGGCCATGGCAAATAGCCTGAAGAAAAAACAGCAGCAGCTTCAAGCTGATCAAGATCTGCTAGCTGACAAATGGACTGAAGTCCTCGCGACCGAGGAATATAAACTCGAGCGTCCCTCCAAGAGTTACCCAAGGCGCATGTTACTACCCCGACTGGAGGAAGAAGCGTATGATACGGCTGATCGGCCACCTCGTGGCCGCGATAGAGAGGCATTGCAGCCAAAAGCTCAGCCTCCACCCCAATGCCATCCAAATAAAAAGGCATGTGGAGATACCCCAGACCTGCGAGACATATTGGAGGACAAAGCAAAGCATTCAAGATCGATCTACGGATCACGAGAGCCCACCAATCTATGAGACGGTAAACGTCACGCCGGATACAGTAAAAGCAAATCCGGCCGGGCCGAACACAACGGGCAGGACCCATACGAGCTGTGTTGGGGATATTACTACTGGGCGTAAACCGGCCAGGACAAGACGGGTTAACTTCATCAGTAGTTGAGTATGATAAAAGCCCATGAGGGCAGATGAGGGCTGAAGGCCCATAATCGGCTTAAGGCCTATAGCTATAAACCGGCGTCAGTATGTAACTTGTGTCATAGGTTAGGAATAGTGGAGACCGAACCGAACGCATCTATGAGCCGGTATCGGGACTCTGTAAACCGACGGCGTCACCCATGTATATAAGGGGACGACCCGGCGGCGGTTCATGGACAGACAACAACTCGAGACATAGGCGAAGCTTATTTGCTCCCTAGTCATCGAAACACCCATCAATTCCATCACAACTAGACGTAGACTTTTACCTTCATTGAAGGGGCCGAACTAGTATAAACTCTCTTGTGTCCTTGTGTCCGCTTTAACCCCTTCAAGCTAACCCGTGGCGATGGCTCCACGACTAAGTCCTTTCTCTAGGACATCTGCCGTGACAAAACCACGACAGTTGGCGCCCACCGTGGGGCTATCGCACGATGGTTTCCGGTTCTTGGAGGTCCGCTTTAAAGGACTCGAGGGCTACACTATGGGCCGGATGACTAAGAGTCGTCACGGCAAACTCAACATCGACGACGCAGGCTGGGCCCCGAGGCCGGCTCAATTGAGTACGGGTACCGGGTCCCCTTTGGTAGCATTCATGTTTTCATTGGCAAGATCGGTGAACCGGGCCCTGAGCCGGACATCTGCATCGACCTCATCGAGACGGCTCAGCGTGCGCGATCCGCCCGGGTTAAACCGGCCATGAAGCGTGCCTTCGTGGGAATGATCCATGGAGGGAGTTATGAGGATGGATCGGAGCTTCACGGGGCGACTGCCGTTCGTTCCGGTGACGAATCTTCGACCGGAGAAACTGAATCTCTTTATCAGCTACAAGATGGCCGGATTGAGAGCTGTTCCGATGGCGAGAGTATTCCGGACCCCTCTGATCTGCCTAACCGGGTTGGAATATTCATGACCGGAACACAAGCAGCGCTTCACTCTTCGACAGCCGCGGCAACGATCTCCGGTTCAACAGCGGCAACGGTTGCCGGGGCGAGAGGCCCTGTGCGCCCACCGGCTTAGGTTCTATCAGAACTATTTGATGCGTTGGTTGTGCTTATGGCAGAAGTTAATCCGCCAGATCAGGACGCTCACAACACGGAGATTGCAAAGGTAAAGGAACAAATCACCCAGGCCAAAACGGATCTGGCGGCTGAGGCCGCTTTAGACGCACAGGCCTACAGGCTTATGTTGGATCAGAGCGCGTCGCATGAAGTCATGAGGAGGAAGCACCGGTCCCGCTTACCTTCGGTTTTCGAGGCCAGAGACCTTTTCAACACTCCAGGACCAAGAGCCAGTAATCCGCTGGAGGGGAACCAGGCAGAAGCCCCTGGGACCGGTGCACTGGTTCAGCCCCGTCAGATGGACCCCCTCGTCAAAACACCGTTATACCTCAGGATGCTTTAACACCTCCGGGTCACTACTCCAACCCAATGGACAATCTTGTTGCCAGTGCTGCACGACTGGAGGCCATTCCAGTTGAAGGTGACTCGCCGCAGGCAGTAGAGACGCGACGGGTCAAGGAACTTCTGAGGACAGCTTTGGCCCAACAGGAGGCGTACTCGTACAGCCGCGACCGGATCCACTCGACCCCCCGTCCAAGCCGGAGCTATAGCAGGCATATGGATGAACCAACAGTGTCGAGTAATGAACGACGTGGAGCACCCCGTGGCAACAACCCGGCGGGTGGTGCTGATGACACTCAGGAAGTGGTGAACCGGGCCCGAGCGCGTAGGGAGGCCGAGTTAGCCGCACAACATCAGGCTCGGCAGCTCACGCCGGTTCATCCAACCATTTCAATCAAACCTGGTGTTACTTCTAGTTCTTTGGGGGTGCCTTGCCTCGTCCCCGCTTTACGCAACGTGCGCCTGCCCAAGGATTTCAAAGGCCCACGCAAGGTACCAAATTATATGGCGGATCAACCACCAGAGACATGGGTAGAGAGCTATGAGATGGCCATGGAGATGCTTGATGTGGATGACACGGCGTGTGCGAAATACTTCACCATGATGCTTGAAGGAACGGCCCGTACTTGGTTAAAAAGCTTGCCCGCTAATTCTATCAGTTCATGGGCCCAATTACGAGCCCGGTTTATCAACAATTTCAAGGATACCTATAAACAGCCTATGTCGATAGTGGACTTAGCTGCATGCATCCAGGAGGAAGGAGATGCGGCTTATGCAGAGTCGGTTTGTGCCACCGAGGAGTTGAAGTACTATACAGACAATGTTGATCCGGCGGACATGACTCCGTTGAAGAAGCCAACTACGGAGCATGATCCGGCCCTAAAGTTCAAATCGGCAGCAGAAACTAAGCTTGTTGACTTCGTACCTGGCGATTCGTCCAAGCAGTTCAACATTAGTGCCAACTTGGATCCGAAATAGGAAAGCGCGCTCATCGAGTTCATCCGTGAGAATTGGGACATTTTTGCATGGAAGCCCTCTGACATGCCAGGTGTACCGAGGCAACTCGCTAAGCACACACTTAATGTGGATCCTAAATACAAACCGGTGAAACAGTTCCTCTGCCGGTTTAATGAAGAAAGACGCAAGGCGATTGGAGAAGAGGTAGCCAGGCTCTTAGCAGCTGGTTTTATTGTTGAAGTTTTTCACTCTGAGTGGCTTGCCAATCCGGTGCTAGTCCTTAAGAAAAATGGCACCTGGCGTATGTGTGTGGATTACACAGATCTTAATAAGGCTTGTCCAGCAGATCCTTTTGCCCTCCCCCGTATTGATCAAATCATTGATGCTACGGCGGGTTGTGAGCGTTTAAGTTTTTTGGATGCATATTCTGGCTATCATCAGATCAAAATGGCAGTTAAGGACCAGGAGAAGACGACATTCATAACTCCCTTTGGAGCCTTCTACTATGTGTCTATGCCCTTTGGGCTCAAAAGTGCCCAGGCAACTTATCAACGGTGTGTACAAAATTGTCTTCACAAGCAGATTGGCCGTAATGTACATGCTTACGTGGATGATATCGTGGTTAAATCCAGGGAGAAGGAGACTCTGGTTGATGATTTGAAGGAAACCTTTGATAACCTAAGGACGTACAAGATGATGCTTAATCCGGACAAGTGTGTCTTTGGTGTACCGGCGGGCACGTTATTGGGTTTTCTGGTGTCCAACAGGGCAATTGAGGCTAATCCGGAGAAGATCACATCCATCACCTCCCTGGCTAAACCGAAGTGTATCAATGATGTTTAATGCCTGGCAGGCCGGATTGCCGCGTTAAGCCGGTTTATCAGCCGCCTCGGTGAGAAGGCGATCCCTTTGTATCAGATGTTGAAGAAGACGGATCAGTTCGTCTGGAGTTCTGCTGCTGATGAAGCATTTGAGGACTTAAAGCAGCAATTGGCCAATCTGCCTGTGCTCGCCGCTCCCATTGACAAGGAGCCGTTACTGCTATATGTTGCTGCTAATGCTCGTGCGGTCAGCGTGGCTATTGTGGTGGAACAAAAGGAGGCAGTAAGGAGCATCCGGTTCAACGTCCGGTCTATTATATCAGCGAGGTACTCATTGAGCCCAAGCAAAGGTATCCGCACTGGCAGAAGCTGGTGTATGGAGTTTTTATGGCAAGCCGGAAGCTTAAGCAATACTTCCAAGGGAACCCAATTACGGTGGTCAGTTCTGCTCCTTTGGGAGATATCATCCATAACCGGGAAGCAACTGGCCGGATTGCAAAGTGGGCTATAGAGCTGGGGCCGTACGGTTTGATATATGTGCCTCGGACAGCGATTAAGTCTCAAGCACTTGTTGATTTCATCAATGATTGGACGGAAATTCAAGCACCTGAAGAAAAGCCGGATCATACGTATTGGACCATCCATTTTGACGGATCCAGGCAGTTGGAAGGCTCGGGGGCTGGAGTCGTATTAACTTCCCCATGAGGTGATAAGTTTTGTTATGTTCTCCGTTTAATGTTCCCTTGTACTAACAATGCAGCTGAGTATGAAGCCTTGCTCCATGGTCTTCGGATGGCTAAGGAGATGAATCTAAGTCGAGTTAAGTGCTTCGGTGATTCGGACCTTGTGGCTCAGCAAGTGTCTGGCACTTGGGACTCCAAGGACCCACTCATGGCAGCATATCGTCGTGAGGTGGATATTGTTGTAGGTTATTTCAGAGGCTATCAGGTGGACCACGTGGACCGACAGAAAAATGAAGCGGCGGACGCTTTAAGCCGGCTGGGCTCTCAGGGCAAACCGGTCCCACCCAATGTTTTTCTGGATGTGCTGCACAACCCGTCGGTGAAGATCCCTGGTGAAGAGGATTTGGCCATTCCTGATCCGGAGGCTCAATTGGTGGCAGTTCTTCATGTTATTCCAGATTGGATGCTTCCTTACCTGGCGTACAAGAAACGGGGCGAGTTGCCAGAAGATGAGATTCTGGCCCGGCAGATAATCCGACGATCCAAGTCCATGGCTGTCATCAACGGTGAGTTGCATCATTGCAGTGTATCAGGAGCTTTTCAACGTTGCGTGTCTCCTGAAGAAGGCCGTGAAATTTTGCGTGAGATCCACGAAGGAGATTGTGGTCACCACGCCGGTTCAAAGTCTCTGGTGGCTAAAGCGTTTCGCCATGGTTTCTATTGGTTAACTGCTCATGCTGATGCGAAGGATTTGGTCAGACGATGTGATGGTTGCCAAAGGTTTTCAAGATGTGCTCATGTACCGGCTCAAGAATTAAGGATGATTCCAATTACTTGGCCGTTTGCGACTTGGGGGCTGGATATGGTTGGGCCTTTCAAAAGGTACAAAGATAAGAAGACCCACCTCCTGGTGGCGGTGGACAAGTTTACAAAGTGGGTGGAGGCAGAACCTGTTAGCAAGTGTGATGCGGCCATGGCGGTTCAGTTCATCAAAAAGGTGATTTTCCGGTTTGGCTTTCCGCACAGTATTATCACAGATAATTGTACCAATTTGTCCAAAGGTGCTATGAAGGAGTTCTGCAAACGGGAGCACATCCGGCTCGATGTTTCATCAGTGGCACATCCACAGTCCAATGGTCAAGCAGAAAGAGATAATCAAGAGATCTTGAGAGGCATCAAGCCCCGGCTCATGGTTCCTTTGTAGAGAACGCCGGATTGTTGGGTAGAAGAATTACCATCTGTGTTATGGAGTATCAGTACAACACCCAACAGATCAACAGGATACACACCGTTCTTCATGGTTTATGGAGCGGAGGTGGTTCTCCCCAGCGATATCCGTCATGACTCACCTCGTGTCATGACTTATGTTGAAGCGGACAACGAGACAGTACGGCAAGATGCTTTGGACCGGTTGGATGAAGAGCGTGACATCGCAGCCGCCCGATCGGCGATTTACCAACAGGATCTTCGTCGTTATCACAGTCGCCGAGTCAGAACCAGAGCCTTCCAGGAAGGAGATTTGGTGCTTCGGCTCATCCAAGATCAGACTGATATGCATAAGCTATCCCCACCTTGGGAGGGGCCTTTCGTGGTCAGCAAGAATCTGCACAACAGGTCGTACTATCTGATCGATATTCGAGAGCATAAGGACTCACGTACATCAGAGGAGGAGACTAACAAGCCGTGGAATATAGCTCATCTTCGGCCTTACTATACCTGAGCCATTGGCTATACTTATGTACATACAATGTATATATTATGATTAAGTATAATAAACTAGAACCTCAGCTAAAGCGGGGTATTTGTTCTTTTAAATCATGTGAGGTTACACGGAGTTGCTCTAAAGCGGCCTCCGGTTTACCCCTTGAGTTCGCTTTGCCAAAAGCATCGTGTTATATCACTTGGAGGATTGGTCGTGTCCGAACCAATACCATGCCTCTTGATAGGCGAAAGCCACCAGATCACTTGGGGACTTGGTCATGTCTGAACCAGTCATGCCTCTTGATCGGCCTAAGGCCACAGAATCACTTGGGGGCTTGGTCGAACCCGAACCATGACCACGCCATTTGGTCGGCATAAATGCCACAAGAATCACTTGGGGACCTGGCTAACTATAACCATAGTTACACCTAATGGGAGCTTGGTCGTGTTTGCCCATGGTTACGGTCGTTACTTTTGCTTCATACTTTTCTTTGAAGGGGTTTTTTCTTTTTTATTGTGTTCTTTAAACCGACAAAGTTTTTTAACCAATCAATTGACGGAACATAGTTCACGTCAATCCGGAGACTATTTGTCCGGTTTGATCCTTGTTGTTAACATCCTCTTATGGAGTAACACGGTGTTCATTATAACTCGGCACGGTTTACATGGTAACCAGTGTCATATACATATACAGGAGTTGTTATTTCCTCCAACAGTGTGGGTTTGCAAAAACTCCGCTTCAAGGTTGGCCAAGCCAACTTCACACTCAACGGTGGCAGGTATTATGTATCTCAAATTTTTTGATCATATACTTAAAATTTTGTTTCGGATGTTTTGACTTTATATATACAAACATCATATTCCGCCTGACGGTACAACTGCGGTGGCACTTAACGAATTTCTTATTTCAGAAAGTATTTTGGAAAGATCATTACCACAGGAAGAACAAGTTATGCACGAAGGCATATCAACATCAAAGGTATCAGCTAGCCTATTACAAGGCAACATGGTGCCCATAATAACATAATTGTTTTTCACAAAGGATAGACAGTTTTAAAACCAACTTCCGGTTTAATCTTGGCCACCAGCCTGGCCTGATGGTTGTGGGTCATCCTGTGCCGCTTCAGCTTCCGTTTCTCTACCCAGTGGCTGGAAATCCACAATCCAGTCGATTCCCATCAATGCTTGAAAAATAGCTTCATCATGGATTAGCGAAGATGGGTCAATATCGGGAGCGTAAGTATGCTTACGGATTGGAGGGATCAGGTTTTCCGATTCATGGATTGGTGCAGCTATTCGCTTGTTCTGGCTGTCATATTGGGCTTGATAATGCGACAAATTTGCTTCCTCAGCCAGTTGACAAGCTAGCGGACGTACCTCCCGGTTTATGGCTCGCAGATCCGCTTCACCAAATTCTGACCCGTCTTCCTTCAAACTGGGATAACCCTGAGCCACTTCAATAGGATCAAAATCCGGCACCCAGGCTTTTACCCAGATCAAAGCATTGATTGCACCGGTTTGAGCAGCAGATTTCTTCAGCTCTTCAACCCGGGCAGGAAGCACTAACAGTTTCATCAAAGTGGGCGCCGGTTTGTTATGAGACGCGGTACAGATGATCTGCTGGGCACCAGTATACAATTGTTCAACCAAGGTATAGGCGGCTTTCAATTTCTTCCGTACATCTGACCCCAAGTGACCAATGCGTGTCCCTGAAATACCATAAAAGGTTAATAAACCGGCAACTCTGTAAGAAAGCAGAACCAATTCAGAAGGCAAGCTGGCTTACCAAAGATAGCAGTTGTCATGGCATGAACGTGCCGCTTTATGCTGGTCAGTTCATCCGTCACTGGTTTCAGTGCAGCCTCGGCATCCTCTACTTGTTTGATCAAAGCGGATTTTTCAATGGCCCAATCCGCCCGTTTCTTCTTGAAGTTCTCCTTAAGTTGTTCCATGGCGCTTAAGGCACTGGCCAATTCCTCTTTTGCCTTGGAGGTTTCAGCCTGTTGGGTTTTCAGGTTTTCTTGCAGATCGATGACTTGGCTTTCTTTCGCCTTCAGCTCCGCCTACAGGCATACAGATATATGTTTCAACAAATCGGTAGAAGGATTCAAGTACCAACCACATAACAAGTTATGCGCTTAGCACTTTGGGGCTAATGCATATTCGATCTTCATCTTTCAATTGTTTACAAAGTCCCAAGATCAATACAAGTATTCAACTTGGCACTTGGGGGCTAATGGCTATTTGATCATATGTATTCTGATGCGGCGGTTTCAATTACTTAAAGTACCGGTTTAACTACGCTAAGTTGAACCGGCCCTTGGGGACTACATCAGCAAATTTCAAAGCATCAAGATTCATATTATTAAGTCCCGGTTTGAAAGAATATTTCAAATCGGCCCTTAGGGGCTAGGAGAGTCAGCAAGAATGAAAGCATACAAGCAGGAAGGAGCATATGGAAGTTACCTCATATTTATCCTTCATCATGTTAACCAGACCGGCTTCATAGTCACGGCTGGTATACAGCCGGTTCAGATAGCCGGAATGGATATCTTGGGCGTTCAGAGCAGCGTAAGCCGTCAGATCAGCATTCCACTTGCCTTTGCCAAAAGCAGCTAATTCTTCCTTGGCAGAATGTTTGGATAAAGCGACAGGATTGCTTGGATCAGTATGGCCAGTGCCAGTAATGACAACTTCATCATCATTGGTACCGCCGGTTTGCACTGGAGCTGTTGGCTTGTCAGTAGGTTTTGCGGGACCGGTGGAGCTTTCAACCCGGAGGGAACCTGTGGGCTGATGGATAGGACCTGAGGTATCAGTAGGTCTTTCCTCAGCAGTAAGATCATCATCTGGCTGCCGTGGATCATTGGGAATATCCTCAGGAATAACCGCTTCAAGATTGGGTGTGGTGCCTGGTTCAAGAATGACATCCTCTTCGGCCGCTTTATCCAGGCGGGCCTTCTTGCTCGGCCTAGGTTTGGCCCTGAGAAGAATAACAAAATTAAATACAAGATATGTTCTAAGGCAATATACTGCAAACATCACAATAAATATAGCTTACCCAAGCACCATTTTGAGCGGTGGGAGCTGAGTAGCCGACGACTCGCAAGAAGATGAGTGGGAAATAACCTGATAATCGGAGTCAGACGGATTAAGAGGTTGACGAAAGCAGCCCACTTTAGGACAAGCACTGACAAGCGAATTAGAGACCTCGGAATGACGTTTCCGAACCGGACTGTTCGGTAAACTGGCGGAGGTAACTACCTGGCCGTTGTGCCGGCTGGTGCGGCGAGCTTCGTGTTGTTGAGTCTTCATAAGAAGTTTAGGATCCAAATAAGCAAGAGGATGAGAAAATTTAACTTTCCGGTTTGCCTGACGGAATTTTTGTGAAGGCAAAGTTTCTGAATCGGAAGAGAGAATAATTACCTATGCAACATCCGCATGGATGGCTTCAGCATCATCCTGACAAATATCATCATCAATAAGATGCATGAAAAATAAACCAAGTGAGTCAAGCTCTACCTCAAAGTCCGGATTATCCACCTCGTCATCAGGAGCCGGATTAGAAGATGCAGTGGTTCTTTTCCGGTGGGCAGTCTTCTTCACAGCTTTAGGTTTTTGCCGGGTTGCTCTTTCCGGTTTATCTGTTTTCTCTGGTTTCTCCTGCGGTAGCTTTTTGCTCCAAAACGGATCATCACCCTGATTATGCAGACACTGATATTAAAAACAATGACCAGACATATCAATAACAGATTCAGCAAAGAGAAAAATCAAAGTCTTACAGCTGGCGGTTTGTTGGTGGCACAGAAGGGAAGTAGGCCGGTTCTAGCGCAGATGTGCTCCGGTTTATTCAGTATCTTACGCACAGCTTCTGTGATTTCTTCACCGGAGAGCTGGAGTCTTGAATGTCACAGTGGGTCATCCACACTATCAGTATATTCGCACATCAAACCAGAGCGCTGACTAAGGGGCAGTATGCTCCATGATATCCAACAGCGAGCAAGGTCAACCCCTATTAAACCGTTGGCCATAAAGGCTCTGAGCTTTGACAGCTGAGGAGCATATTTGCTTCTCTCCTGGGCACTCAATCGTTGAGGAAAAGGATGGGTATTGCTGAGCCGCTCCGGATGAAAGCCAGGCAAGGGATTCTCACCAGCAGGGGAGGTGTCTTTGCAGTAGAACCATGTCTGATTCCACTCCTTGGGGTGACTGTGCAGCTTGGCGTGAGGGTATGTGACCTCTTTCCTTTTTTGAATCGCCATGCCACCCAACTCCGTATTAGAGCCATCAGTAAACTCAGTATGGCGGTTTAGATGGAAAAGATCTCTGAATAATTCCACTGTGGGCTCCTCTTGAAAGAACACCTCACAGAGCACTTGGAAGTGGCACATATTTGTAACAGAGTTGGGGTCAGTGTCTTGCGGATGGAGTTGGAAATCAGCTAGAACATCCCGGTAGAATTTAGAACCAGGCGGTTTAAAACCCCGGGCTAAGTGGTCTACGAAAACAACAACCTCTCCTTCTCGAGGTGTGGGGGGGCATTCTTTGCCAGGAGCCCTCCAATGGACGGTGTCTTTGCTGCCCAAGGCGCCAATCATGACTAAATCGTCCAATTGATCCTCTGTGACGCGAGAAGGGACCCAATTGCACTCATACACTTGCTTGGCCATGATGAAATCTACAAAGTACATTGATATGTGCAATGTTAAACCGGAAGCAGATCTATCTAAACCGGAGTTTATGAAGCAATAGCATCACAGCGGTTCAAAAAGGGGACTAATGATATATGATAGATTGCTTTTTCAAAGGTGAACTGCCTATGTGGTAAAGAGGATACAGATCTAAGGCAAGAATGACTAAGGAAGGTAAAAACAGATTTCATAAGGTCGCATTGAAATTTTGGATCTACCATAAGACAGGAAAATAAAAGGATTTAGACCTAAAAGGTTGATCTCAAAGCAATTCACAAGGGACCAGATCAATGTTTTATGCGCATAAAGGTTTGCTTTGGTAACAGAAGATAAGCCATTACAGGGAATACATCAGGTTTGAAGTTTTATTCATGGGCTAAAGAAGAAACAAAGGAAGAACAGCGCCAGAGTCTCGATGAACTTCGACGAACGAGGAAACCCTAGAACAGATCTGCGGGGGAAAGGAAAGAAGATTTACCGGAGCTGAGGAAGAAGCGGAAGGTCGCCGCGATGCTCTGGTGTGCTCAGGTTGATGCATCGGCCAAGGTTGATGCAGAGGTCGACGGTGGCGGCGGAGCTCCGAAGCTGGGCAACGCGAGGAAGATGAAGCAGAAGGGGTCAGAGGGAAAGAGAAAGGAAATGACCCTTCGGTCCTATTTATAAAGAAAGGGATATGTCAGGCGCGAGAATCAAGGAGCCGCGAGTTTGGAAATGAAGCTGCGGCCTTAATTGTCGCAGGCTTGTTAACAGGATAAGGTTCTTTATAACCAGTGACGTCACACCGGTCTACCGCGAGCAGAGAAGATGACATCATGGCGGTTCAACAAAATACAAGAAGATGTTGAAGATGAAGATTTTTGCTAAGGATTGACATGAACCTGTTCAAATCAATTTGGGGCCTAATGTTGGGGATATTACTACTGGGCGTAAACCGGCCAGGACAGGCCGAGTTAACTTCATCAGTAGTTGAGTATGATAAAAGCCCATGAGGGCAGATGAGGGCTGAAGGCCCATAATTGGTTTAAGGCCTATAGCTATAAACCGGCGTCGGTATGTAACTTGTGTTATAGGTTAGGAATAGTGGAGACCGAACCAGACGCATCTATGAGCCGGTATCGGGACTCTGTAAACCGACGGGCATCACCCATGTATATAAGGGGACGACCCGGCGGCGGTTCAAGGACAGACAACAACTCGAGACATAGGCGAAGCTTATTTGCTCCCTAGTCATCGAAACACCCATCAATTCCATCACAACTAGACATAGGCTTTTACCTTCATTGAAGGGGCCGAACTAGTATAAACTCTCTTGCGTCCTTGTGTCCGCTTTAACCCCTTCAAGCTAACCCGTGGCGATGGCTTCACGACTAAGTCCTTTCTCTAGGACATCTGCCGTGACAAAACCTTGACAAGCTGCGTCGCGATATAGCCCAATACAGAGGCACCGCACACCCCTTATGCTTCACAGATGAAGTAATGGAACATCAATTCCCAGAAGGTTTCAAACCTGTAAACATTGAATCATATGACGGCACAACAGATCCTGCAGTATGGATTGAGGACTTCCTCCTCCACATCCACATGGCCCGCGGTGATGACTTACACGCCATCAAGTACCTCCCACTAAAACTCAAAGGACCAGCGCGACATTGGCTTAATAGCTTGTCAGTAGACTCCATTAGCTGTTGGGAAGATCTGGAGGCCGCATTCCTCGGCAACTTTCAGGGCACTTATGTGCGACCACCAGACGCCGATGACTTGAGCCACATAATTCAGCAGCCAGAAGAGTCGGTCATGCAATTCTGGACTCGATTCCTTACAAAGAAAAATCAAATCGTCGACTGTCCGGATGCGAGGCCTTAGCGGCTTTCAAGCACAACATCCGAGACGAGTGGCTAGCCCGGCACCTTGGTCAGGAAAAGCCGAAATCTATGGCATCTCTCACGACGCTCATGACTCGCTTCTGTGCGGGAGAAGACAGCTGGTTGGCTCGCAGTAATAACATATCAAAGAACCACGGTACCTCCGATACCAAGGACGGTAACAGCAGGTCACGTTGCAACAAGCATAAGCGCCGCATTAACAACAAAAGTACTAAGGATACGGCAGTCAATGCCAGATTCAAAGGCTCTAAACCCGGTCAGCGGAAAAAGCCGTTCAAACAAAGTATGCCGGTTCCGTCCAGCTTGGACTGTATACTCGATCGCTCGTGTAAAATACACGGCACCCCAGACAAGCCAGCCAATCACACCAACAGGGATTGTTGGGTGTTCAAGCAGGCCGGCAAGTTAATTGCCGAAAACAAGGACAAGGGGCCGCATAGCGATGATGAGGAAGAACCCCGGCAGACGCACACTGGAGGACAGAAGAGGTTTCGCCCGCAAGTGCGGATGGTGAACATGATATATGCAGCCCACATCCCCAAGAGGGAGCGGAAGCGTGCGCTCAAGGACGTATATGCATTGGAGCCAATCGCCCCAAAGTTCAACCCTTGGTCCTCCTGTCCGATCACCTTCTATCGCAGGGACCACCCCACTAGTATCCGTCATGGAGGATTCACCGCACTGGTCTTAGACCCAATCATCAACGGATTTCACCTCACTCGAGTCCTTATGGATGGCGGCAGCAGCCTGAACTTGCTTTATTAGGAGACAGTGCACAAAATGGGTATAGACCCCTCAAGGATCAAACCCACAAAAATGACCTTTAAAGGCATCATTCCAGGTGTAGGGGCCCACTGCACAGGCTCAATTACACTGGAAGTGGTCTTTGGATCCCCGGATAACTTCCTAAGCGAAGAGTTAATCTTCGATATAGTCCCATTCCACAGTGGTTATCACGCGCTGCTCGGACGAACCGCATTCGCTAGATTCAATGCGGTACCACATTATGCATACCTCAAGCTCAAGATGCCAGGACCTCGCGGAGTTATCACAGTCAATGGAAACACAGAGCGCTCTCTCCGAACAGAGGAGCACACCGCGGCCCTTGCAGCAGAAGCGCAAAACAACCTCTCAAGGCAATCTATCAGTTCGGCGTTTCAAAGCCCGGACACCTTCAAGCGTGCTCGGGGCAATCGGCAAACAGACCTCCTGGCGCGATCTGAGCTTGAGTAGCAATACGGCGGCCACCCCAATCCCAGCCCAACGGCGTTATTCGTGCCGCGTGTACATAATTATGCATTAAAAATACCATGGGCACAGGTGGGGAGGGGGGGCACAACTGCGACACGCCCCAAAACGCGGCCTAAACCGCACTAGGGGCTTCCCGTTTGGTTATTTTTCTTTTTCTTTCAGGAGTTTAATCTCTGGAAACACCGTCCGGCAGCTCTATTGCCGCACACATGATACAGCAACCAAGGCGGCAGACAACTACGTTATATAACGGAATCCCCAGGTTGATTACAAATTTCATATCATTCCTCAGCTCGCCCTTGGAAGGGACATAGTCCTACTCTTTTGCCTATTGCACTATCTGTATCACTCTGCTGTAATGCAATTTTTTAATAAACAATGCATGACATTACGACTATTATTGCATTCTTGTTATATATATCTATGTGTTCATCAACGACACATTGCAACCGTACACTCTGGTACGGCCAAAGCACCAGGGGCTTACGTACCCACAGTATGGTGTGAAAAGTCCGAACACTTTCACAAGTGCGGCACCCCAAACTTATAGCATTATATGCATCAGCTCCGAATCATGTCTTTGGTCAAATGTTGGGTTTGCCCGGCTCCTATGTTTTGGTACCTTATGTTCCGCTCTATCGGCTAAGGTAGCGCTAGGAGAACTACTGCGATTGTGCCCCGGTTCTACCGGGCTGAGCATCTCAGTAGAGAAAGCTAAAACTGACTGTCATGATAAGGCGAGAGACTGGTCGCTATTCGGCGAGGTTTTTCGAGTCCCTAAAGGCTTATGCCACTTAGGGCGAGGTGCCGGCTCTGTCCGGCTTACAAGCGTGTATCGCGCCCCAAATTCGGCCTTCCAAATACCAGGGGCTTCGCCGAAATTTAAAATTATAGAATTCTATGGTTAAGTGAGAGTGATAAATCATTATTAGTTCGGTTGCCTTGTTCGTTGTGCTGAGCACCTCCCTCGAAGGACCCAAACATGGGAACAAGAGTGCTCAGGTTTATCCCAAACCCCCCAGCACTCGTGGTATGGGGGCAGAAGCCGAGGACTAGACATCTCTCAGATTGGATAAACAGCCAAACATAAGGTAATATTTTAAATTCACACAAGCGTTGCATAGAGCATATGAAACAAGTTTTCATCACACGGGATAAAAAACGAGCAAGTCTCATTCAAATATTACATTTTGTGAACACTCATCCGCGATAAGACGGGCGCCCGGCAGAACACCCTCGTAGTACATCTCGGGGTGGCGGTGCTCCTTGCCCTCCGGCGGCCCCTCCTTGATCAGCTTCACGGTGTCTAGCTTGACCCACTGCGTTTTGACATGGGTGAAAGCCCGACATGCTCTTTCAATACAGACGGATCGCTTGATGACTTCCAGCCGTGGGCAGACATCCACAAGCCGCCTCACCAGGCCGAAGAAGCTGTTCGGAAGGGCGTCGCCAGGCCACAGCCGGACTATGAGGCCCTTCATGGCCTGATCGGCGCCTTATGTAGCTCGGCCATCTGCTTCAGCTGGTCGCTCATTGGCATCGGATGTTCGGCCTCAGCATACTGAGACGAAAACAGCTTCTCCGTCGAGCTTCCATCCTCGGCCTGGTAAAATTGTGCGGCATCAGACACACTGTGGGGCAAATCTACGAATGCTCCTGAAGAGCTCCGGATTCGGGTAAGTAATCGGTAAATTACTTTTACATGCTTGCTTTGCATATATAAAGCCTTACCCGCCGCTACCTTCTTCATCGTGTCGACCTCTTGGAGGGCCTTTTGGGCTTTGGCCTTGGCACTCTTTGCGCTCTCACGGGCCACGGCAAGCTCAGACTCTCGCGTCTTCAAGTCAAGCTCCAACGCCTCGTGCTTCGTCACGAGAGCCTGGAGCTCTTGCTGCACCTCGCCCACCCGAGCCTCGTGCCTCTCTCGCTCGGTGTGCTCCTTGGCCGCTATATCTTCAGCCTTGGTCAGCGCTTGCTTCAGGGTCGCCACCTCGGTCATGGCCCCTGGCAAAACATACAATGATCCTGTCATTTTTGCAATCGCGTCCTTTTTTATATACATATATCTATAGACGGGGTATTACTTACCTTCGTTATCCTCGAGCTGCCTCTTGACAAGGCCGAGCTCTTTCTTGGACCCATCGAGGTCCTACTTTAGTATGGCGACCTCCGCAGTTAGTGCGGCGGATGCCAGCAGAGAAGCCTGCATATGCATATTGACATACTTATATTAGACTCCTGCGATATTATTTGATCCTCTGTTTGGCTTTTCTTTGCGAACACCGAACAAAGCATCAGGGCTACTGTCTATGCAGTAATACTTCTACTACATTTTAAAACACTTACCTCGAAGCCTGTTAGAAGGCTAGTACAGGCTTCAGTCAATCCGCTCTTGGCGGACTAAACCTTCTGGATCACCGCACTCATGATAGTGCGGCGCTCCTCCTCGATGGAAGCACTGCGAAGCGCTTCCAACATAGTGTTCGGCGCCTCTAGATGGACAGAGGTCACCGGCACAGGCGTTTCACCCCCCTGAGAAGGGGACCGCTTGCCCGAGCTCGGAACCGTTGGAGGGTCCGGCGCGGTGTTTGACTGAGAGCCGAACTCGGAGCTCTTGGGGACCCTGTCCCCTCGGCTCCCGGAATCCGGAAGGTCGCCTTGAGGCTCCTCCAGGACTGCCCCCCTCGATCCAGTGCCTCTTGAGACAGCACCTCGGCATCGTCTGCTGGATGAGGGGAGGTGGCGGTCGGGACTGGATCGCTATCCATGTCCGATGAGCCCAGGGAGCCATCCGAGGATACCTCGATATTGGCTTGGGGCGGCCTGCACAATTGAGGTCGGCGTTAGGGAAAGCAATGCGACAAAGGAATCCTATGGGTTACTTTGGTATCCAAATACTTACGATCTCCCCTGGGGCTTGGCCCTAGGCAACCACTCCTCTTCACTTTCGTCGGCGGCGGTGGAGCTGTCCAGAAGGAGCGTCCTTCCCTTCTTGGACCCTCCGGCCTCCCCAGTTGGGACGGTCTTCCTTTTCTTGTCTCCCCCAGTCGGTGGGGGAGCCTCTTCTTCCTCTTCCTCGTCTTCAGGGGAAGAGTTTGCCGCAGAATCATCGTACGGTGAGTCCGACGACGCCTGGCGTCGGGAACTCTTTCGAGCTCCCTTGGCCTTCTTGGTCTTCTCCGGCACCTTGTAAGGGGCCGGAGTCAACATCTTCGCCAGAAGGGCGTCTGCAGGGCCTTCGGGCAAGGGAGCCGGACAGTCGATTTGTCCGGCCATCTTCTGCCAGTCCTGTTAACGGCACGGGAGTTTAGATCCCGCATAGAGCCAATCTATATAGAAAACAAATATCCTGTAAAAAGGTAAAACAACTTACCACACTGGCGTGGCGCTTCGCGCTGAATCCGTGATCCTCAGTAATGGGGGGAGGGACCTCGGCGCTCTTGAACAGCACCCTCCAGGCATCTTCATGAGTCGTATCGAAGAGCCTGCTCAGAGTTCAGTGCTGCGCTGGATTGAACTCCCACAAGGTAAACTCCCGTTGTTGGCACGGGAGTATCCGGCGGACGAGCATAACCTGGACTATGTTGCCAAGCTTGAGCTTCTTGTCCACCATGTTCTGAATACATGACTGGAGTCCGGTCATCTCTTTTGAATTACCCCAGGACATGCCCTTCGCATGGGGATGCCAGATCAGAACTCGGGGGCCGCTACCCATGCGGGGTCGCGCGGCTCGGTGATATAGAACCACCCCGATTGCCACCCCTTTATGGTATCCACGAAGGCGCCCTCGAGCCATGTGATGTTGGGCATCTTGCCCACCATGGCGCCTCCGCACTCCGCCTGGCGGCCGCTCACTACCTTCGGCTTGACATTGAAGGTCTTCAGCCATAAGCCGAAGTGGGGCTTGATGCGGAGGAAGGCCTCGCACACGACGATAAACGCCGAGATGTTGAGGATGAAGTTCGGGGCCAGATCGTGGAAATCCAGGCCGTAATAAAACATGAGCCCCCGGATGAAGGGATGGAGAGGGAATCCTAGTCCGCAGAGGAAATGGGTGAGGAATACCACCCTCTCTTGGGGCTCGGGGGTGGGGATGAGCTGTCCCTCATCTGAGAGCCGGTGCGCGATGTCGTCGGGCAGGTATCCGGCTCTCCTCAGTTTCTTGACGTCTCCCTCCGTGACGGAGGAGCCCATCCACTTGCCTCCTGCTCCGGACATGGTTGGAGAAGGTTGAGATGGAAGTGAGAGCTTGGGCGCTAGAGCTCGAGTGTGCGGGAGCGGATGAGCAGAGGAGGAAGAAGGCGTGGATAGAAAGGTGAATCCTTATCCCTTTATATGGGCGGACAAAATTAAGCGTCCCCACTTGCCTGGTAAAACTCGCTTATCCCTCAAGCGCCGCAATTGATGGCGCGGTTGGGTTACCCATGCCCGTATTGACGAAAATCCCGTAATAAGGGGACACGATCTCTGCTTTAACAAGACGTGTCGAAAAACTGCCTCGCGTTATGTGCGGGGCTGGTTGAAAGAAACGGTTCGAATAATCACCGGGCCATGACGTAACGTCGTGTTGCTAAAATAAGCTAGCAAATTAGATCTGCGAAAACATTATTCTCTCTACGGTGGAATGTGGAACTTATTTTGCAGGGTCGGACACTATCCTCGTATTCAAATTCTTCTATGATGTATTCGGAGAAGGAACCCTTCTTGCAATGTCGAAGACAATTGCGCGCCGGACTCATCGTCATTGAAGCCTAGTTCAGGGGCTACTGAGGGAGTCCTGGATTCGGGGGTCTCCGGACAGCCGGACTATATCCATTGGTCGGACTGTTAGACTATGAAGATACAAGATTGAAGACTTCGTCTCGTGTCTGGATGGGACTCTACTTGGTGTGGAAGGCAAGCTAGGCAATACGTATATGGATATCTCCTCCTTTGTAACCGACCTTGTGTAACCCTAACCCTCTCCGGTGTCTATATAAACTGAAGGGTTTTAGTCCGTAGGACAACAATCAGAACATACAATCATACCATAGGCTAGCTTCTAGGGTTTAGCCTCTCTGATCTCGTGGTAGATCTACTCTTGTAACACCCATATCTTCAATATTAATCAAGCAGGACGTAGGGTTTTACCTCCATCAAGAGGGCCCGAACCTGGGTAAAACTTCGTGTCCCTTGCCTCCTGTTACCATCCGGCCTAGATGCACAGTTAGGGACCCCCTACCCGAGATCCGCCGGTTTTGACACCGACAATCATCATCAACATTCCGATTTCTTCCAAGATATTAATTAAATTTGTGATGAGAAATACCATCCTTGACCCACGATGATTAGAGTTATCATCGACTACCCCCCTTTTCTTCTTTCCAACACATGTTTGATCATGTCTTGGTTATACCTTGGACTCCTGGCTATTCCTGCAATTGTTCTTGAGTATTTCTTGTGCTCTTCTACTCCAACCCCCCTACTTGGAACACCATGTTAATGCTACCCCGAAGCATGACCGAGGTATTCTGTATATCAACAAGAACATTGGAAGCACATGGTCGAATGTTTCTTGATCTATTATCCAAACACTGTTGTATGGGTAATATCATGATTCTTCCCTCGCCCCCTTTATCTAAATGCTTTTGAACTTGCTGTCATATCATGTATATCCTACTCCGCTTCCCCTTAGGAAGGATATACTCCTAATACTTGTGTTTAAACACATTTTCCTTTCCATTGGAGTGTTTAATCCGGTAATCACATTTTTCCTTTCCATTGTTTTGTATAATATTTCTTGTGATCTGTTTGATATAAGCAGTAATATTTCCCTGCTTATGTAAACACCTCGGTGTACAACTGTCAGTAAGACCCTATTACTATTCTTGATGACATTCCGGTAGCCACCGATGGACGAGAACTTTGCCTATTGGTCCGCCTTGCCATGCGGGCAGGAAAATGGTTCTCTTCGTCCCTCGCCCTTGGTACCAACATTGTTGCCAACATAATTGCCATGCTATCCTCTGATTTGCCTTGCTATCTTGACCGTGCAAAATGATTAGCGCCTTCCTGCTATTGACCCACATGATGGGCCCATAACCCAGAGTTCCACAAGATCGAAACCTGACTCTCATGTACATCCCTGTCTTCCAAAATTGTTCCTCGCGCTTGGCTTCATATGTAATTCACGAGCCACCGTCTGAGAGATGATCTATTCCGATGCTCTGAACCCCATTCTCACACTCTGTTTAGGTATCGATTGTTTGTCCATTCGCTTGAAACTTCTTATTGTACCTTCATTTTTAGCTCTCGATGTTTTCTTAAGTTTCAACTCGAGAGATACTTCTGCCACATTCCCTGAATTGTTAACCAGATAATTAACCCTGTAAGGGCCAGTTCTCCCGAAGTTACTCTTTACTTTCCCACTTAAATCTCGGGACGAGATTTCTTGTAGTGGAGGAGATTTGTAACACCCATAGTGTCATGTTACCGTAATCCCCTATTAATGGTGCCATGTCACCAAGTTACTGTTGCTAATCTTCACTTGATCCAAATCACTATTCATTTTCAAACTCAAATTTAAAGTCAAAATTCAAATTTGCCAAACATGCAAACTAAAATGTTCAAAGGGTGGAAAATAAACCCTGGATATTTTTCATGTTGGAGCCAACTTCTTTTGAATTCCCAAGGTGCCCCTGGAAATTATTTAGTGGTCCAATAGCTTTTAAAATTGGTCTTTGCAATTTTAAAATTGGTTAGACAACTTCCTTTGGCCTCAAACTTTTTGTGACTCAAAGAATTAATGTGCTTGTTTTATGAGGTAAGTCTCATATCTAACAAGGCTTGTTTAGATTTGCAGTTTAATAGAAACATTAGCAAAATTTAAACAGAAAATAAAATGCAAAAGAGACCCCCCCGGACAACTGAGCCAACAGGCCAAGCTGGCCACCCACGTGGCCCCACTCCTCCACTCACTCCCCGCAGGCCTCTCTCCCCTTTCCCCGCCTGGATCGGGGCAGAGGGCCCCGACCCCTTCGCCACGCCGCCGCCGCTCGGCGCCTCCGGCCACCCCCCCTCGCCGGCGCCTGCCTTCCCGTCTCCCCCCCGCATGGCGCCCG
>NC_057794.1:242459160-242464985 GCF_018294505.1 Triticum aestivum
CCCGCCCCACGACCCCGCTGCGCCCCGACGACCGCGCTTCGCCGTCCGGTGCTGCTCGACACCATCGCTAGACCCCGCCGGACCGCCTCCTTGACCCTGCCCCGCCTCTCCATCGACGGCATGCATCGAGCCTCACCGACCCCCTGCCCTGCAATGGGGGTGAGCAACCCCCTTGCCTCCCTTCCGAATCCCCCGCCGTAGACGTCGCCGCCCGTACGCGCTCGCCCCCGCTTGGCCGCGGCCCTGCCTCGCGTGGCCACACCGGGCCGTGACCCACGCCGTCCGTGTGCGCGCCCCGCCGTGCTTGTGGCTCGCCTGCTCCCGCCGCCGCCGCTGCTTCCTATTGCTGCTGCCGTCGTTTGCTCACAGCCGCTCGCCGCTGTCGCTCTCCCCTGCCTCTGCTCCCTGCTGCGGCAACCTTATGCGACCCCCTCCTCGCTGCTGCTCGCCACTCCGCCACCCCTGGTCGCCCCCTTCCTCACGCCCGTCCTGGCCTTTGCTCGCCGACGGCCGAGGCTGGCCTGAGCCAGTGCCCGGTCGGCGACCGGCGCCTGCACCCGTTGTCCGCCCACCCCGTTTGGCCTACGGGCCAATGACAGATGGGGCCCAGCCCCTAAAACGAAAATAAAAATGTTTAAGAAATAGTCATGTAAATAAATAAACAATTTAATTAATTAATTAGTGAATTAATTAACTTAATTATTTTGGTTTAATTAAACTACTTAAACTTAATCACCCTAATTACTTTTAGACTAATCTAACTGTTAGTTTAGCTGCTGTGAGAATGACATGCGGGCCCTTCTCAAACTGTTCACCTTTTGACCAGTCAACGGTCCAGTCAAGCCGTGACTGGAACAGTTGACCAGGGCCCCACCAGTTAGCCTCTGTGCTGTTCTGCTGGGTACCTTTTTGGGCACACCTAGCTTTTTGCTTTTAAAATGTTTCGTATTAATTAATTAAAACAATTTCAGAATATTAATAAAACTTTAGAAATTCATAGTAAATAAACCGTAGCTCAGATCGAAAAACTTTATACATGAAAGTTGCTCAGAATGACAAGACGAATCCGAATACACCCTCCGTTCGTCTATCACACGTCCCTAGCATAGCAAACGTTGAACTTTTTCCGTCCGGTTCATCTGTCTGACAAACGTCCGGAACCGAGAAAACTTTCCCGGATGTTATCCTCCTTCGTCAGTATCGTCTAGCGCTGCGTTAGAACACCTCTAGCACCGCTTATTGTCTTGTTATGCTTATGTTTGCGTGTATTTACTCTTTCTTCCCCCTCTTCTTCTCCGGTAGACCTTGAGACCGCTGCTGATGCCCCAGTGTTCGACTACGTCGACAACGACCCCTCCTTGCCAGAGCAACCAGGCAAGCCCCTCCTTTGATCATCCCGATATCGCCCATTCCATTATCTCATGCTTGCATTAGAATTCTGCTATTGTTATTGTTTGCTCCTATTCTGATGCATAGCCTGCTTTTGTAACCTGCTTATTGCTACCTACCTGCTTATCCTAAAATGCTTAGTATAGGTTGGTTAGTGCTCCATCAGTGACCCCCACCTTGTCCTTGTTTCCCTGCTTCATCATCGAAGACCTGATCAACGGGATTGAAGACCAGGCCCCAACACTGCACGTCACTTTCCCCTTTTGTTGCTCGACTCTGCAGAGTTACCATCGAGTGCCGAGGGTGGAACCTCTTACATCACTCCTAATGAGATCTCTGTAGTGTAGCTATTCGGTCGTGGTCATCGAGGGTGATTTCCTCCTTAACCACTTCCGATACAGCTCTGTTGTGCAACCCCTCAAGTGTGAACCTCGAGGGTGGATCCTCTTATGTTCACCTTGGTGATTACATCGAGTGGAATTCACCGGGGGTGATTCCTCGAGTTTTCCCCTTGGTGTTAGACACACAGTTACTATGGTTACTATGACTTTGCACTGAGCCATGTTATTCAAGACGGTTCGGCCCTGAGGGGTACCCGCACGAGCTTAATTGCGAGTGATGTGGAGTCGGGTTGACCTGGAAGGTTCCCAGGAGACACTTACGAGGCGTGGCTAGGCATTCTTAGCCCTTGCCACAAGTACTCGAGACGGGGCGACGGGGTCACATCGATCGTGAGTCTCTGCTCATTACCGCGTGCTCCTAATCCACTATGATTTGGATATCTGATCCGAGGGGCCTCTGGCCTGATAGCACTAACCATCACGTGGGCATAGTATGGGCGTTCTGCGTCGTATACATCAGCCGAAGCTTAATAGACGCCAGCGACTGAGCGGCGCGCGCCGGGTTGGACTGGTAAGCACCTACCTTTTTGAAGGAGGTAGCTAGGTCTGCTCACCGGCCGCCCACGCAACATGCAGGAGTTCCCGGGGAGATGGCCCATGATCCCTGGGGGCATAGGTTTAGTCCGGCGTGCTGACCTCTCTATTAATCCTAGGTCGGGTTGCGGCGTATTGTTTGGCCGAGGCCGGGCATGACCCAGGAAAGTGTGTCCGGCCGGAGTTAATCGAGCGTGGTGGGTAAGTTGGTGCACCCCTGCAGGGAAGAAAACATCTATCGATAGTCTGTCCTACGGTAACGAACACTTGGAGTTGTATCCCGATCGATACAACTAGAACTGGATACTTGTGATGAGAATTGGTTTGTGATGATAACTGGATAGTATGGCTCTGGGATTGCACTCCCATAGGGAGTCGAGAAAGGATCTCCGGCCGAGGTTGATAACACTACTACTACTTATTTTATGCTACTCTTATCTCTTCTGATACTGCAAGATGCTTGGAGCTGCTTGAAGATGTTGAAGATGCTAGTCTTCGATAGGGTTAGGCTTTCTCTCTATTCTAGCATTTCTGCAGCCCAGTCCACATATAGAACCTTCCTTTGGTAAATGTTGCATATGTATTGTAGATCCTTGCTTGCGAGTACTTTGGATGAGTACTCATGGTTGCTTTGGTCCCCCCTTTTCCTCCTTTTCCATTCTTCTCAGATGTCGCAACCAGATGGTGGAGCCCAGATCCAGATGCCACCTTCGACGACGACTGCTACTACACTGAGGGTGCCTACTACTACGTGGAGGCCGCCGACGACCAGGAGTAGTTAGGAGGCTTCCAGGCAGGAGGCCTTGCCTTTTCGATCGATGATGCTTTTGTGCTAGCCTTCTTAAGGCAAACTTGCCTAACTCATGTCTGTACTCAGACAATGTTGCTTCCGCTGACTCTGGTGTATTCGAGCTTATGTATTCGAGCCCTCGAGGACCCTGGCTTGTAATATAACGCTTGTATTATTTTAATTTGTGTCTAGAGTTGTGTTGTGATATCTTCCCGTGAGTCCTTGATCTTGATCGTACATATTTGCATGTATGATTAGTGTCGATTGAATCGAGGGCGTCACAAAAGTAGAGGCAAGAAATCGCACAGTCGAAAAAACAATAAACACTGGACACATGAAGAAGTGAAGAAGCTGATTAAGGGTGTCAAGAGATATGGTGAAGGGCGATGGACTACACTAAAGCGTCATTACTTCTCATCATCAGTTCGAGTGCCAACACATCTCAGGGTATGTATACTAGGGGACTATAAACTTGCTTACATGACATTTTTGTCTATGTGGAGAAGGTAATAAAATAATAAAAGGAGTGGGCTCACATGCAAAATTTGGCCTTTGCATGTGCTCCTAGACACAAAGAGTAAATGCAAAGGTAAGTAAAAATAATGACTAAGGACACTGCCAATTCATTGGTTCTTAATGTGTCATCCCAGGTTGTGAAAGATTATTTTAAAGACAACCACCACAATCCATTATCTCTTAGCTGTTGTATCTAAGTGATGTCACATTTAATTCGTTTAGAGTTTATATTTTTCATCTCATCATTATTGCCTAGTTATTAAAAGAAGTGAATGAAAGAGAAAATAAATAAGAAGAGAATTAATTTCATTGCGTAGGGAAGTGCGCTAAGAGTCGTCTCTCCTGCAAACAAAGCAAGTATAATATTAAGGAGCTACTCCCTCCATTTCAAATTACTTGTCACAGAAATGGATGTATCCCGAACTAAAATACATCTAGATACATCCATTTTTGCGACAAGTAATTCAGAACGGAGGGAGTATAAGGTTGCTTACATAACAACTTTCGCCTATGTGAAGAAGAGAGAGAGAGAGAGAGCTCATGCAAGGGTCAATATCTATACGTGCTTCTAGGTAAAATGAACAAACGAGAGGAAAAGAAAAGAGAGGAAGTAAAAAAAGACTAACTAATAGCAAACTCTATTAATACAAGTTCCTACGAGAAAATTAAAAGTTCACTATATTAATAATTATTGATGACGACTATTGATGACATAATCGTCTTACTAAGCTTGCTCAACTCTCCTCTCTTTCTTCTTAATTGAAATGCCACCTCGGTATTTTTTTTCTACAAAATAATGCTAATAGGCAAACACTAGAAGTGCCCTAACATAAAATTCAACCTTGTAGTCGACCCCATTTCATTAGTAATTAATAGTGATGGTTAAAAAATATTAGTAGTTCATATAACATGTTGTTTCATGTTCCAGGATAAGTGGAGAAACCTCCGGAAAGCTTGTGGAGTCCCGTGCTGCTCCAAAAGGAAGGTCAGATTCATTATCTTATTTTCCATATAGTTACCCCATGTGCAATACTAAGTACATCACATTATTAAAAAGCTATTGTTACTTGATATAGGAGAAGGCACAAAATACTATGCTCCGGCCCCTAGATTCAAAGTTGATCAAACAGATCTGAAGGTTAGCTAAGAAATAGAATGTGAAATGAACAACTAGCTGGGAATGACAGCCAAATGCTAGTTGAAGCTATATACTCCCTCAGGTTATTTTTACTCCGCATATTAGGTTTTGGTCAAGTCAAACTTTACAAAGTATGATCAAAAATATATTAAAAAATATCAACATTTACCATACCAAATACATATTACGTGAAACTACATTTTGTGATGAATCTAACGATGTTGATTTGACATTGTATATGTTGATACTTTTTTCTATAAATTTGATCAAAATAGAGATGCTTTGACTTTAGACAAAACTTATATGTAGACTAAAAAGAATCAGAGGGAGTATGTTTTTTGTAAGTAAAGTTAGCAACATCTAAATGTGTGTTTCTCTCATAATTGGGAAGCTCGTGAATATATTATGTAAGGATCATGTGCAGCCGACCTGGGCTTTGTCAATGTGTATTTTTTTAGAGAAGTCCACATTTCAACCCTAAATTAACCACACGGGTTTAAAACTCAACCTTGAACTTTGAAACCGGTTGAAATACACCCCAAAATCAACCCTGGTCTCGGTTTCGACCAAGTCAACACTACAAAAAAAGACACATCCATGACATTTTGGGCCGAACAAATTTTTTTTCTGTCATACATATGACACTTCTATGACGATAACCATGACAAAACCCAGTATCATCATAGATGTGGTGGGCTCCTACTTCTATGACAAAAAATCATGACAGAAAATGGGCTTTTCGTCCTGGGCGGGCCGGAGACGCAGCTGCATGACATTTTTTGGGCCGTCCATGACGGAAAAAACCATGGTAGAAGCGAGGGGGAGGAAAATTTCAGGGAGTTCCCAGTTACGGTGGGTGGTCGGGGCCGAGCGCGCGTTTCTCTCGTACACGTACACGTGTGTGTGCGAGGCATTGACTCTAACTGAACCCGAGCGAGGCATTGGGCTCTAACTGAACCCGAGCGATTGCACTGCAGGCTACGTGTTACTGAACCTGAGCTATCGATCGATGGCTGTTAACTGAACCCGATCGAGCGATTCCTTCGCTACTGCTGCT